>NC_056729.1:442568634-442721134 GCF_019279795.1 Protopterus annectens | reverse complement strand
GATAATTTTGTTCACATTCAAAAAAATATTGATTAATACAACCTCTTTCATGTTAGAATCCTGTTTAGTTCACTGTCTAGATTCTTAACTGTCCTTCCAAATGTCAGACATTTAATAAGACTCTTCACTCTTTATATGAGCTGCTCCTTCTGGGGCACTTCATATTGCACTACAGCTTGCCCTGGTGACACTCCTTGAAGAGTGTTTTCTATGCAGCTTGTAATGGTAATGTATTTTCACAGTTTATGGTTTTGTACAACAGCGCTTGTTCCTTGGATTTCATTATGTTTGTCTTACACCGATTTATTTGATTCCTCTTCTACAGCATGCCATCTTCCCTACCAGTAACAAGGAGTTTGGTTTGATTGCTTTGCAAACAACTTCATTTTTAGACTGTGGACTTTCCCCTGGCTTTTGCATTACAACATTGTCTTCAGATTGTCTTGTCACCCGCAGATTATGTTATAAAAGCATTTTTGCCTAACATTAATTTTTCTTCAGCATTTCATGTACTTTGCTTTGATTTTCAGGTATCAAATCAAACATGTAGCTGAAACAAGTAATACGATTATAAGTCTTCCCTTTAGCAGATGAACAGGTGAGAGACTTGAGTCCCTGCAGTGGAGTATACTGCCAGTGGTAAGAGCAAGCTCCCAAAGCTTAAGGGCAACTTCCACGCTCCCAGACCATTACCAGCAAAAGCAGAGCTGATGAAAAACAAGTAGTTTGGGTGCCAAACCCTTCAGAGCTTTTCTGCGACCAAAAGCACTCCCCTTGTGGTTTACTGAGGATCAGTGGTTGGATAACTGTTCTTCATTGCTGGATAGATAAGTACCCTTCAGGGGGGAAAAAAGCTCAACATTTTATTTTTATGGAAAAACTTAACAGTTTTTTCTGTACATGTATATATTTTAAACTAGGAAAAGGTGTTTTAAAAGACTGTCACATGACTTTAGTCACTTTTTATTATGAAACGTGAAACAACTTTTTGCTGTTAAGGAAAAAGTTAAGAACTTTGTTTTTCCTAACTACTTTTTTGGAGCTGGGGTAAGTGTTTTAAAGTGCTTTTCACAGTGCCTTAGGAGGAAAAATGTAATGTTTAATAACTTCACTTTTACCAATTGCTGCTGTAAATTTTACCTGGGATTCAGGCATCATTTTCAGCTTTGTAGTGGGACAGCCTTGCAGTTCTTCGGTTCTTCCTTCTTCCAGTAAAAAAAAAAAAAGGAAAAAGAAAATTTCTAAACAGCCTTTGCCTCTTCAGTAGGGCCACAAATTTGCCTCATTTGCAGATTGGCAACTCTGCTGTGGCTGTTTGTAATTTCTCAGAACATTCGTCATTTTCTTTGGCTCCCTCTGGTGTAGTCCCTCCAGCCACCATGGATCATAGGTTTATAGGTAGGTACTAGGCTATCGGCCCAAGGGCCTATGTAAGCCTAGCCAACAAGGTTCCCTGGCTTTCGTCACCCAAGAAGGACTTAGACAGAGCCTTTGTGGCTGTTGGATTGCCCTTGGTGTGCAGGGATTACCAGGGAATACCTCTCTTCTTAGCCAGACTGGTATGCCTGTACATGGGGAAGATTTGCCTGTCAAAGGTAGGTCTGCCTCCGTAGGTATTCCTGTCAGAAAAAAGCAGAATATAGACATTTACCTTCTCTTTACACTGTTACTTAGGGGTGATTTATTGGGCTTAGCTCAGGGTTTAGTTCATGCTCTTGATCTTTCCAGTTCTGGTTTTACTGGTAAGAGAAAAAGTAAATTTGAAGTAGTTAACTTCATTTATCTGCAACCTGTGGGTATTCGGGTCCATATCGGATCCGAACCAGAAACATTTTTCAAGCATCTGCTCCAAGCTCCTCCCCCTACCCATAATCCCTCACATCTCCTACCTTCTCTCAGATCTCATTTGCTGCTTCATGCGTACGCATCGTGGTCTCTATAGCTCCAAGTTGAGTGTAGTAAGTGGTACTTTTGGTCATCCCTTTCCTCTACTTCGTCGTTCGTCGGTTTTCTGTCAAAAAAAAAAAGTAGTTTAAAAAGTTAGTTTTTGTGAGGTAGTGCAGGCCTAACCGTCTTTGTGTGTGTGTGTGTTGGTTTAGTTTTGGCTGAGTGGTGTGTGGTGATGGCTGAGCAGCCAAAGCCAACTTTTAAAAAATGCACAGTGTGTGGCCACAAGCTTTCACCGGCTGATGGCCACACTCTGTGTGTTATTTGCCTGGGTGTTCCCCACCTATCTTTGCCTTGTAGTGTGTGTGCAGGGTTCAACCCTAGGGCACTGAAGGAAAGGAAGGCAAAGCTAGTAGCTAAGGGCCTGCTACCACTTTCTGCGTTGGACTGGAAGACCTCGACATTGGCTCCAGTAGCCGACCAACCCCCTCCCCCTCAGGTTGGGACTCAGCCTCCCTCTAAGCCTTCTGAGATTGGGACAAAATCAAAGGACAAAGGCAATAATAAGAGAGACAAGGATAAAAGAGGGGAAAGGCACCGCAAACGGTCTCCAGAGCGGGTCCCATTTCCCATTCCGCCTACCAAAGTTGTCAGGACCACCTCTCCTTGGCTCCACTCCCTGAGGTTCTCCCCAGAGCTGACTGAGCCCTCGGACCAGAGGCCTTCTTCGAGGTCATCTCACAGACCAGCCAGATCCGAGTCGGTCGCCTCCTCATGGTCGACTTGAAGTCTGTCGGAGCTTGACATGGACAGGATGATGCGGAGGTTCGTTCGGACCCAAATCGGAGTCTTGCACCTCTATGCCCTTCTTCCATCCAATCTCTCCTTCCCCAGTCCGATCTACGGTTTTGGTGTTTATGGATCCGAGGATCCTCGGAGCTGGGGGTTCGGCGCCGAAGGTTCCTGTCACATCGATGCCTGCGATTTAACTGGAGTTCCTTGGATCAGACTTGTTCGGATCCGAGCAACTCTTGGGGGTGAGAACGGGGTGCCGGATCCGAGGGAACAGAGATGTCTTCGGCTCCGACTTTGTCGGATCCAAGCCATTCCTTCAGAACCCTGGCTACCTTGGCCTCAGCCTCGATCCTCATGACAGAGCCGGGGAGAGCTTCTTCCTTGTTGGTTGCTAAGGAGGTGTGCTCTCCTTTGGCCTTCGACGTGGTGGAGAGGGTTCTCTCCCAAGGATTGAGACCCCAGCCCATTTTCTTGGACTCCGCCCAGGCTGCTGTGGATTTGGCCACGACTCCCATCAGCTTGTCCCAGGGACAGCCAGTGCTAGTGGAACCCCCCATGACTTACGAGCCCTCTTCAGAGAGTCCCACTGAGGAGGCTTCCCGTAAGCACTCATGTAAGAGGAGGCACATGGACTCCCCTGAGTCCCTCACAAAAGATACTTACTTGGATGAAGGTGAGGGTTCCCCCAGGTCACCTCCCGGGGATGTCTGATTGGAGACATCATGGAAGTCCTCCGCCAGAAGGGAGGTTGGTCAGCCCCAAAACCCTGTACAGATGAGTCAGTATTCCTGGAGGCCTTTGGCACAGGCCCATCTACATCGTGGGTGTCCCCTGCTGCAGATCCATTAGTGGATCTCATTACCACATGGGCATGGAAGGAGCCTGACACCATAGAGCCAATACCCAAATGCCCAGACAGGATCCTTTCTCTTCCCACAGACAGACAGTCCTGGTACAAGGGATCCTCGGTGGATGCTATGGTGGTTGCAGCTGCCACCAAGAAAGAACTGGCACAGGAAAGTTCTTCGGTCCACCCTCCAGACAAGGAGTCTAGGGCTGTGGATTGATTTGGGAAGTGAGTCTTTTCTTCAGTGACGGTTTCTATATGAGTGCTGAATTATTTGGCATACGTCATTCGACTCCAGTGAGACCTAGTCACGGAATTCGCTATGTCGCCCCCAGAGTCTTTGTCGCCAGAGGACAAGCGGCTGTTCTCGGCAAAAATGTCGACTCTGAAATCTGTTTCAAACTCGTCCATGCGTATTCTTTCCCATGCCACAGAAGGAGCAGCTAGGGCGGCTGGGAATGCCATAGCTATGAGGCGGCATGCTTGGCTCAGACTTTGTCAATTCGCAGACCCCTTCAAGGCGTCATTCACAAATGCTTCCTTTTACATTTCCTCCCTGTTCGGCAAGACAGTTCGTGACACCCTGGTCCAGAGCGAGAAGGACGGGAAGACTCTGTCTCCCATCGGAGTTCGCTTCTCTAGCCCTCAAAGATACTTTTCTAGGAATCAGAAAGGGCAAAAGAAGATGTGGTTCCGAAAATCTCAGTTTTCCCGGGACACTCAGGACAACTCGTCCCTAGAGGCAGAGGGGAACAAGACAGACGCCCCAGAGGCTGAGGGGGCCCAAGGAATTTTGGGTCTAGGGAGACCTTCTCGGACAGACCCGTGCAGCAACCCTGAGGGGCTGCCCGACTGTCTTACTCTGGAGACAGTTGGGGGAAGATTGTCATTGCACCTAACAGCTTGGGAGTCCATTACGATGGATCATTGGGTGCTCCAAATAATATCCAGAGGCTACTCCATCCTGTTCGTAGCCCCACCCGTCCAACCAAAGCGCCTCCCGGATGTTCCACCCGCTCAGAGGGAGGCGGCAGCATACAAAATTTCAAAGCTGCTTCACAATCGGGCCATCGAACTGGTCCCCCCAGATCAGTCCGGATTAGGCGTTTACTTCAGGTTCTTTTTAGTGCCAAAAAAGATGGGGGAGCTCAGGACCATATTGGACCTGTCAACCCTGAACCTGACTGTAGCCAAACAGAAATTCCAGATGGCCACCTTGCAGTCCATTCTACCTTACCTCTGAGAATGCGACTGGATGTGTTCGATAGACCTCCAGGATGCTTACTACCATATCAAAATTTGTAGAAGCTCTAGGAGATTCCTTCGCTTCCGGCTGGGAGCCAATTATTTCCAGTTCAGAGCCCTACCCTTCGGTCTCACCACAGCCCTCAGGGTGTTTACCAAGGTTATGGCAGTCATAGCAGCTCGCCTGAGGCTTCAGGGAATACCACCAAGCGTCTACTTTGCATGGCCAGAGACTCCTTCCTGCATCTTGCAGTCAATCTAGGGATTACCATCAACATTTCCAAGTCCCGCTTGAACCCAACACAGACCTTGGAATTTATAGGGGCACAGCTGGACACTCGGGACAGGGTCCAGAACCTACAGGCTCATGTGTCAATGATCCTCAGCCCTAGGATGCCAGCAGCGAGTGATGTTCTCCGAGCCCTAGGCTCCATGGCTGCAGCAATCTCAATCCTTCCCTGTGTGCGCCTTCACATGCTGGTGCTTCAGTGGACCCTTGCAGTTCAGTGGTCTTGGTTAGACCTCCCCATGGACTATCCAATACGAATCAGCAGAGCCTGCAAGATTTCTCTTCTCTGGTGGCTCCAATCACCGGACATCTTGGCAGGTCGTCCCTTCATAACACCCCCAGCCCAAGCCACAGTGACCACGAATGCCTCCCAGCTCGGGTGGGGGGGGGGGTGCTTTTTGGGGAGGACTGTCCAAGGCACGTGGTCCCAGATTGAGACCAGATTGCATATCAGTGTTCTGGAGATGAGGGCAGTGCTTTTAGCGTTGCAAGCCTTCCACGCATTTCTTCCCCTGGGGACGATTGCAATTCAGTCAGACAACATGTCTGTTGTCTGGTACATCAACAAACAAGGAGGAACCAGATCTTATCCTCTCTTTCATGAGGCCATGAGAGTGTGGGAGTGGTGATCTCCACCAGTCGGTTTCTGATTGCAATGCACATCCCGGAATGCTCCAACATTTTAGCGGACAGACTGAGTCGGGCTATTCTAATGCCATACGAGTGGTCTCTGAAACAGTCAATAGCGGAGGAGATTTTCCTTGCGTGGGGTCACCCTTGCTGCGATCTCTTCGCATCTCCTTCCAATGCGAAGTGCAGCAAGTTCTTTGCTCTGATCCCCTCACCAGGGGATTCCCCCAGTGATGCTCTCGTCCATGCTTGGTCTCCCAGGTTACTGTATGCTTATCCCCTGTTACCTCTCATTCCGAAGTTTCTTCAGAAAGCTTGCTGACTGGGGTGCAAAGTGATCCTCATTGCCCCGTTCTGACCTCATCAGGTGTGGTTCCCCTTCCTCTGGTCTCATGCTGTAACTCCTCCACGAATTCTGGATCCTTGCCCAGATCTCATCTCCAGTCTGCTCGATCTGGGCAGCCTCACGCTGACGGCTTGGTTGTTCCAGTTCCCTTGATTGGTAGGACTCCCGGTCTGTCATCTTCAGTAAAGAATATTTTGGTGGCATCCCA
This sequence comes from Protopterus annectens, assembly GCF_019279795.1. Classification (NCBI taxonomy): domain Eukaryota; kingdom Metazoa; phylum Chordata; order Ceratodontiformes; family Protopteridae; genus Protopterus; species Protopterus annectens. Next base: position 442,714,887 of record NC_056729.1, on the reverse strand, counting down.
CAAAGCTTCCACTAGGAAGGTTTATCGCAGCAAATGGAAACGCTTCTCTATTTGGGCGTCTCAGAGGAACCTAGATCCCTTTACAGCCCCAGTTCCTGCAGTGTTGGAGTTTTTGTCCTATATTTTCCAACAAGGGGCTATTTCCTCTATGGTGGAAGTACAACTGGCAGCCATATCTAATTTTCATGTCGGAGAAAATCTGAATGCTCTGGCCTCTTTGAGATTGTGTAAATCTTTTCTGAAAGGTACTTTCTTTTATGTCCCCCGGTTAAGGATTCCGTCCCTCCTTGGGACCTTACCCTAGTTCTACAGCCGTTGGTGGCTCCCCCATTCGAACCAGCAGCGTCTGTAGATTTGAAATTCCTGTCCTGGAAGACAGCTTTTCTAGTGACCATTACTTTGGCCAGAAAGGTTTTTGAGATCCAAGCTTTGTCTGCCGTGCCCTCTTACTTGATCTTTCAAAAAGACAGTATTTTGCTCCGCACGAACCCTTCTTTTTTACCAAAAGTTGCTTCTGAATCAAATATTAACCAGATGATTAATCTACCTGTGTTCTTTCCAAATTTCCAGGACAAGGGTGAATATACGCTGCATTTGCTAGATGTTCATAGACAGCTTCATTTCTATTTACACAGGACTAAACAATTTCATAAGTCTGACCAGTAATTTGTGTTTTTTTCCAGACCCTTTATGGGCAGGGCCATTTCCAAGGTCTCCTTAGCTAGATGGATTACACAATGTATACTGTAAGTCTATAAGGATAAATGTCTATCCCCACCTGGTCCTATTGAAGCTCATTCTACCAAATCTATGGCAACTTCTGCTGCCTTTTTGTCTAGGGTTTCTCTGGATGATATCTGTGCAGCAGCGACCTGGGCAAGGTCACATACTTTTATTTCTCATTATAAGTTGGATTTGATCTCTAGAGGGAGAGCATCCTTTGGCTCTGCGGTGATCAGGAATATCCTTCCATGAGGGCTTCCCAGGAGTTTTGGTAGCTGGGGACTCTGTCCCACAGGTCGCAGATAAATGAAAATCTGAAGTAGTTAACTTAATTTGATCAGCAACCTGTGGGTATCGGATCCGATTTGGATCTGAGCCGGCAGCTTTCCTAGCAAAAGATCTGAGCTCCAAGCTCCTCCCCCTACCCGCAATGCTCTGCTACCTCCCTCTAGCCCTCAGATCTCATTTGCCGCGGCTTCTTGAAGCATCTGAGAATGAGCTTCTAGCGTTAGGTTTGTGAGTTGAAGTAGAAATTTAAACTTCTTTCCTTTAAAATCTCTGTATTCTATAGTGTGTGTGGTACCCCTTTTCTCCCTTAATTCTAATTGGGTAGTTTTATCGTTAGTTTAGTGTAGATTTTAATTTCCCTACCCCTTCTGTCTGTGTGTGAAGGTGTGTGCATGTGGGCCTGTTTTTTCTTCAAAATGTCTGAAGGCTGAAAGCAATTTTTTCTAAATGCTGCAAGTGTGGCCATAAGCTGTCCCCAGCAGATGGCCACACTTGGTGCGTTACTTGCTTGGGCGTGGACCATCTTTTATCAGGCTGAACTTTCTGTGCAGCCTTCAACTCCAGGGCTTTCAGAGATAGGCGGACTAAGCTAGTCCTTGCAGGCCTTTTGCCCCCGGATTCGGCTTTGTCCTCCTCCCCCTCTGTGGCGCCAGCCGCGGCTGCTCCATTGATCGTTCCCGCTCCCCTGGCCGGCATTCAAACTCCCTCTTCGGCTCAGGAGGAAAGGGACTCCAGAAAAAAGGATAGGAAAGACAAGGAGCGTGATAGGGACAGGCATCGTAGCCACAAGAGGCGGGCCGATTCAGCTCCCTCAGCCCCGCCGTCTAAGCAGCTCGCCTCTTCTCTTAAGGTCTCCGGGTCTTCCCCCTCCAGGCTTCGTTCTCCACGTTTCTCCCCGGAGCCAGAGGAGGAGACCCGGTCACCTTCGAGGTCGTCCTGGCGGCCTTCCCGGCCAGCCTCGGCAGCCTCATGCAGGTCAACAAGTTTATCCGAAGCAGACATGGACCAAATGATGCGTTGATTTCTTCAGGCCCATCTGCAGATGGGAGTGCTCTTGCCTCCCCCCACCTCCGGGGGGGAGCTCGACCCCATTTTTCACCCCCATTGCTCCTTCTCTAACCCACTACCGGGGTTCGGAGCTGTAGGATCCGAGTAGCTTTGGAGCTGGGGTGGTGTCGGCGCCGACAGTGTTTCCTCCTTCGGCGCCGACTGTACCTTCGATCCGTGCGCTGGATCCGAGGGGACTGCTTTCGGATCCTAGGGAGAGCAGCTCACCCTCGGCATTCGACGTCGTGGAGAGGGTCCTTTCGACGGATTCGAGGCCCCAGGCTCTTGCTATGGATCCACCTGCCATTCCCTCTCAGATGGGCCTGTCTTCCATCATCCGGCCCCAGGGACAGCCTGCGCCTACGTCCCAGATAGTTCCCGTAGAGGAACAGGACATTGTTGGTGAGCCCTCCTCGGACAGCCCCCCGAGGAGGTCCCCCACAAATGAAAGTGTAAGAGGAGGCACTTGGACTCACCCTAGTCCCTCACAGAAGAGACAGACGTGGAGGAAGGGGAAGGTTCCCCCAGGTCACCTCCCTGAGGACGTCTCATTTGGAGACATTATGGAAATGCTTCGTATTAGAGGGGGGTGGTCAGCCCAAAAGCCTTCCTCGGACGAGTCTGTTTTTCTGGAGGCGTTCGCAGGCCCATCTACCTCTTGGGTGTCCCCTCCCGCCGACCCCCCCTGGTGGACCTCATAACTACCAGGGCAAGGAAGGAGCTGGACACTGTGGAGCCAATACCCAACAGACTGGACAGGATTCTCAGCCCCCCCTACAGACAGGACAGTTTGGAGCAAGGGTGCCCCGATAGATGCCATGGTGGTGGCGGCTGCCACCACGAAGGAATTAGCACAGGAGAGTTCCTCAGTACATCCTCCAGACAAGGAGTCTCGGATGATGGACCGCCTCGAAAGCTGATGTTCACTTCAGCGACCTTCTCTGTAAGGTAGCTGAACTATATGGCACACGTGATACGTCTCCAGCGGGACCTAATCAAAGAGTACACTGGGTCACCCCCAGAGACCATGTCGGCTGAGGACAAACGGACCTTCTCGGCTCGAATGGCCACTCTTAAGTCTATCACAAACACCTCTATGCGGCTTCTCTCCCATGCCACGGAGGGAGCGGCTAGAGCCAGTAGAACAGGCATTGTCTTACGACGACAGGCCTGGCTCCATCTCTGTGACTTTCCGGAACCCTTCAAGGCGTCCTTCACGAACGCCCCCTTTGACGGTTCTACGCTTTTCAGCAAAACCGTCCGCGATATGCAAGTCCAGAGCGAGAAGGACGGGAAAACGTTGCCTGCCTTCGGGATCTGCTTCTCAGCTCCTCAGAGGTCCTTCTCCAGGAACCAGAGAGGACAGAAGAAGATGTGGTTCCAGAAATCCCAACAATCCCGTTTCGCTCCAGATCCCTCGTCCTTTAGAGGCAGAGGAGGACAAGGTGGATGCCGGCCCAGAAGCAGAGGGGGAGCCGAAGAATTTCGGGTCAAGGGAACCTTTTTCCGATCGACCCGCACAGCAACTCTGAGGGGTTGCCCGACTGCTCCTCTCTGGAGGTAGACGGGGGGTGCTTCTCGGAGCATCTAGCACATTGGGAGTCCATTACGACAGATCGCTGGGTGCTCCGTATCATATCCAGAGGTTACTCAGTTCCATTCCTAAGTTCTCCTCCCCTGTTGGGGCGCCTCCCCGATGTACCACCCAATCAGAGGGAGGTAGCAGCCTTCGAAATAAAAGAGCTACTAAGAAAAAGAGCCAACCAGCGCGTCCCCCCCCCCGGTCAATCCGGATCAGGCTTTTTACTCCAGGTTCTTTTTGGTGCCAAAAAAGACGGGGGACTTGAGGCCAATTCTCGACCTGTCCACACTGAACGTGTCAGTTGCCAAAGAGAAGTTCCAGATGGTCACCATTCAATCCATTCTTCCACTGTTACAGGAGAATGACTGGATTTACTCCATAGACCTCAAGGATGCATACTACCACGTTCTAATGGACAGGCGATCCAGGAGGTTTCTCCACTTTCGGCTGGGAGACAGCCATTATCAGTTCAGGGTCCTACCCTTCGGTCTCAGCACAGCCCCAGGGTGTTCACCAAGGTCATGGCAGTTGCAGCGGCCCACCTGAGGTTTCAGGGAATACAGGTCTTTCCTTACCTGCATGACTGGCTCCTAGCTGGCCCCACCAGGCATCTACTATGTTCAGCGAGAGACTATTTCCTACATCTCGCCCGCTATCTAGGGATCACGATCAACCACAAGAAATCCTCCCTTCAGCCTACTCAGATCTTGGATTTCATAGGGGCCAGGATAGACACAATTCAGTCAAAAGCCTTTCTGACGTCGGACAGACTCCGCAATCTAGACCTCCATGTGTTGGCTCTTCTCCAGTCCTTGGCCCCTCCAGCGGAGTCAGTCCTGAGGGCTCTGGGGTCCATGGCAGCAGCCATCAACCTGTCACCGCTAGCGCGTCTGAATATGAGGATTCTCCAATGGACCTCACAGGTCCAGTGGTCCATTCTACTACACCCCTTGTTGGTCCCTATTCCTCTCAGCAGGGTTTGCAGGGAATCTCTGCTTTGGTGGCTCCATTCCAAGCACATCCGGGAAGGGCGGCCCTTCTCCATGTCCCCTCCCCAAGTCACAGTGACCATGGACGCGTCTCGCCTCGGGTGGGGGGGGGGGCATTGCATGGGCAGAACCGTCCAAGGCACGTGGACTCACACAGAGACCTTTTTGCATATCAGTGTCCTGGAGATGAGGGCGGTGCTTCTAGCGTTGCAGGCTCTCCATGCCCTTCTTCCTCTAGGGACTATTGCAATTCAGACAGACAACATGTCAGTTGTCTGGTACATCAACAAGCAAGGGGGAACCAGATCTTACCCACTTTGCTGAGAGGCCATGAGAGTGTGGGAATGGGCGATATCCACCAACCACTTTCTCATAGCAATGCACATACTGGGTCGGTCAAACATTCTAGCGGACAAGCTGAGTCAAACTATCCTCTCACCCTTCGTGTGGTCTCTGAACCCCTTAGTAGTGAAACAGATCTTCCTCAGATGGGGTCAACCTTGCTGTGATCTGTTTGCGCCCCCTTCAAACGCAAAGTGCAGCGAGTTTTTCGCTCTGATTCCCCCACCAGGGGAAAACCCCAGAGATGTACTGGTTCATGCTTGGCCATCTGGTCTTCTTTATGCTTATCCTCCCCTTCCGTTGATGACAAAATTCTTGCAGAAAGCTCGTCGGTTGGGGAGCAGAGTTATCCTCATAGCGCCATTCTGGCCTTGTCAAACCTGGTTCCCATGCCTATGGTTTCATCTAGTGCATCCTCCCTGGATCTTAGATCCCCTTCCGGATCTGATTTCTCACCCCTTGCGATTGAGGACCCCCGACCTGGACAACCTCAAGCTCTCGGCTTGGTTGATCCAGTTCCCTTAATGGCTAGGACTCCCGGTATCTCATCCTCAGTTAAAGCTATCCTGGTGGCCGCTCATAAGCCTTCTACCAGGAAAATCTGCAAGAGTAAATGGAAACGTTTTTCTATCTGGGAGGCGCATAGGAATTTGGATCCTTTTATGGCTCCTATTCCAGCAGTCCTCGATTTTTTATCCCAAATCTTTCATCAGGGGGCTAGTTCTTCAACTGTTAAAGTTCAACTGGTAGCAATTTCCCACTTTCACATTTGAAACAAATTTGGCCCCCTAGCGTCCTCTAAGATCTGCAAGACCTTCCTGTAAGGTACCTTTCTGTTGAGACCCCCGTTAAGGAAGCATTCCTGCATGGGATTTAACCCTAGTTCTCCAAGCTCTGACTGGTCCCCCTTTTGAGCCCGCAGCTTCAGTTGACTTTAAGTATGTATGTTGGAAAACTGCCTTCCTTATTGCTATTACCTCAGCTAGAAGGATATCGGAGCTTCAGGCTTTGTAGTAAAGCCCCATACGTCATTTTTCATAAAGACAGAGTTTCCCTCAGGACTAACCCTTCTTTTCTGCCTAAAGTGGCTTCCGAAGCCAACATCAACCAGTCCATCAACCTGCCTGTCTTCTTTCCTAATTATCACAACAAAGGAGAGTATAGACTCCATTGCCTGGATGTACATAGACAGTTATGATTTTACTTACACAGAACGGCTGCTTTTCGAAAATCGGAACAGCTCTTTGTCTCATTTGCTAAGTCCTGTTTGGGTAAACCAGTGACAAAGGTAACCTTAGCTAGGTGGATTTCCCAATGCATTCTTCTCGCATACAGAAGCACTGGTCGACCTGAGCCTGTGAGGGTTCGGGCACATTCTACCCATTCTGTGGCTACTTCTGCGGCCTTCTGGTCGAGGGTCTCTTTGGATGACATTTGTTCAGCAGCTATTTGGGCTTCTTCTCATACTTTCATTACACACTATAAATTGGATCTAATTTCCAGAGGAAGGGCATCCTTTGGCTCTGCAGTGCTCCAAAATATCCTGCCATAAGGACCTCCCAAGTTTTTGGTAGCTGGGGACTCTGTCCCACAGGTTGCTGATCAAATGAAGTTAAGTACTTCAGATAAAGAAGTTATGTACTCACCATAACGTTCCATCTGAGTAAGTAACTTCATTTGTCAGCAACCAACCCTCCCTTCGTCCCCCTGACCTGTAGTTCGTCCTTGAAAGATCATTGTATTTCTCTTCCCAGATGACATCAGGTTAGGATGTTCAGGTAGTTTTTCCTTGTGCTATGTTAGTATTCTGTGATACTATGGCAAACTAGATCTGGGGGCTAGAGGGAGGTAGCAGAGCATTATGGGTAGGGGGAGGAGCTTGGAGTTCGGATCTTTTGCTAGGAAAGCTGCCGGCTCGGATCCGAATCGGATCCGATACCCACAGGTTGCTGACAAATGAAGTTACCTGCTCAGATGGAACGTTATGGTGAGTACATAACTTCTTTTTAACTACTTCAGATAAAGAAGTTATGTACTCACCATAACGTTCCATCTGAGTAGTTATACCTCATTTTCTGCAACCGTCCCACCCTCCTTCCCCCGAACCTGTTCTAGGTTAGTGCTGTTGTTGAGTTGCTAATAGTTTGAATAGTGGCAAACTTGATCTGAGGGAAGTTAGGAGATGTGAGGGATTATGGGTAAGGGGAGGAGCTTGGAGCAGATGCTTGAAAAATGTTGCCAGCTCAGATCCGATATGGATCCGAATACCGACAGGTTGCAGAAAATTAAGTATCACCACTCAGATGGAACGTTATGGTGAGTACATAACATCTTTTTATTCTTTGTCTGAGGATTTTCAGTACATTGAACAGGAAGATGATTGTGAGGAGGTAATTTCTGATCTGAAGTAGGAGATTCATTTGTCAGCAACCTGTGGGTTATGGATCCGATATCAGATCCGAACCGGCATGGTTTATCCAGCTATGGATCCGAGCTCCTAGCTCCTCCCCTCACCCATAATGCCCCGCTCTCCCTACATGACCTCAGATCTAGTTTGCCGCGTTCATGGTGACAGCTGGATTTTGAGCTCCTGTCAGCTAAGTGCTTTTTTGGTGTTTCCTAGTATATTTTCTATCAGAAAATTTAATATGTGTGTGAATGTTGTAGGTTTTCCCTCTTTTGAGATAATTTTTGATTAATTTGGTTAACTTTATAGTACCCTCCCATCGCTGGTACGTAGCTTGTCTGCTTGTGGATTCTTTGGGGCCTTCTGTGCGAGTGGTTAATTTAATTTAATTTAATTTAAATCTAACTTTCTTTTGTTAAAAAAAAAAAAAAAAAAAAAAAAAGTAAAGTAGATTAACGATGTCTGAGGCCCCAAAGGCAATATTTTCAAAATGCTCTGAGTGTGGCCATAAGTTATCTCCTGCTGATGGCCACACTCGGTGCGTTCGATGCCTTGGGGTTGAACACCTCACATCGGGGTGTTCAATCTGTGCAGGGTTCAACCCCAGGGCATTGAAGGAGCAGAGGTCGAAGCTGGTCTTGGCGGGACTTTTGCCCCCGGACTCGGCTTCGGCCTCCGCCCCGTTGGTAGTTACCACTCCGGCGGTTCCTGCCGTGCCTGCTCCCCCTCCTCCTCCCGGGATTCAAACTCCCTCTATGGGTTCGGAGGAGAGGGAAGCCAGGAAGAAGGACCGGAGAGAGAAGCACCATAAGCAGCGGGCTGAGACCTCCGTTTCGGCCTCGCCGGCTAAGCAGGCTTCTCCTCCGGCCTCTCTGGCTGCTGGCTCTCCTCCTCCTTGGCTCCGGTCCCCTTCTTTTTCAGCGGGGCCTGAGGAAGAGGAGACCCGATCTCCTTTGAGGCTATCGAGGCGGTACTCAAGGCCTACCTCGGTAGCCTCATCAAGATCGACCTATAGTCTCTCTGATGCTGATCTGGACCGGATGATGCGAAGGTTCATCCAGGCCCAGATGCAGATGGGAGTGCTCCTGCCTCCCCCCCCCCCCGGGGGGGGAGCTCGACCCCATTTTTCAAGCCTATAGCTCCTTCTCCGACCCGCTACCCGGGTTCGGAGCGCTCGGAGCCGGGCAGCTTCGGAGTCGGGGGTGGGTCGGCGCCGACAGTACTAGGTACTTCGGATCCGACCCTGCCCTCCAGTGTGTCGGATCCGACCTCTCGGAGCCTTGGTCCGAGCTTCGGATCCGGGGGACTCAGTGTGCCTTCAGCACCGTCCTTGTCGGAGCACACTGGTCCCTCGGATCCAAGGGGCTCGGCGCCGGCTCCGATCCACTCCTCGGATCCGAGGGGGAGCCGACTGTCGGATCCTTTGGTCAAGGCCGGCTCCCCTTCGGCTTTTGATGTAGTGGAGAGGGCTCTGTTGAGGGCATCCGGACCCCCGGCCCTTGCTTTGGCTCCGTCCCGCACTCCATCTGCTCTGGGTCAGGCTTCCTTCACCTGGCCACTGGGACAGCCCGCTTCACTGCCCCAAGCAGTTCCTTTGGAACTTGACACCGCTTGCGAGGGCTCCTCGGACAGCCCCCCTGAGGAAGCACCTCGCTAGCACACATGTAAGAGGAGGCACATAGACTCCCCCCGAGTCTTTGACTGAAGACACGGACTTGGAGGAAGGGGAAGGCTCCCCAAGATCACCCCCCTGAGGATGTCTCCTTTGGAGACATCATGGAAATGCTTCATATAAGAGGTGGGTGGTCTGCCCCAAAGTCTTCCTCGGACGAGTCCATGTTCTTGGAGGCATTTGAAGTGGGCCCGTCTACCTCTTGGGTGTCCCCTCCTGCCGACCCCCTGGTGGACCTCATTACCACCAGGGCGTGGAAGGAACCGGACACCGTGGAGCCAATCCCCAAGAGGCCGGACAGGATTCTTAGCCCCGCTGCTGACTGTGCCCACTGGAGCAAGGGACCCCCGGTAGATGCCATGTTGACGGCAGCAGCCACTAAGAGGGAACTCGCTCAGGAGAGTCCCTCAGTTCATCCTCCGAGCAAGGAGTCTCGGATGATGGACCACTTGGGGAAGCGAATGTTTAGTTCAGTGACCTTCTCAGTGAAGGTGCTCAACTATCTGGCACATGTTGTTAGGATGCAGCGTGATCTTATCAAGGAATACGCTGCACCCCCCCCCCAGAGTCCATGTCGGAGGAGGACAAACTTTTGCACTCCACCCATATGGCCACTCTTCGTTCCGTGACCAATACCTCTATGCGGTTACTTTCCCATGCTACTGAGGGAGCCGCTAGAGCTGCAGGAGTAGGCCTAGTCACGAGATGCCAGGCCTGGCTACGCCATTGCAATTTCATGGAGCCCTTCAAGGCGTCATTCGCGAATGCCCCCTTTGACGGTTCTGCCCTTTTTGGCAAGACGGTTCGCGACACCTTGGTCCAGAGCGAGAAGGACGGGAAGACACTGTCTGCCATCAGAGTCCGCTTCTCTGTGCCCCAGAGGTCCTATTCTAGGAACCAAAAGGGCCAGAAGAAGATGTGGTTCCGGAAGTCGCAGCAATCCCAACCCGCTCCGGACAACCAGTCCTTCCGTGGCAGAGGAGGACAGGGAGGACGCCGCCCCAGAGGCAGAGGGGCTCCCAGGAATTTCAGGTCCAGAGAACCTTTCTCTGAACAGCCCGCCCAGCAACCCTGAGGAGTTGCCCGACTGCTCCACTCTGGAGGCAGTCGGGGGATGTTTTTCGGAGCACTTAGCGTCATGGGAGTCCATAACATCAGACCGCTGGGTCCTCCGCATTATATCCAGGGGATACAAAATCCCTTTTCTTCACGTCCCAAAGCTAAAATCCCTCCCCGACTTTCCACCCGATCAGAGGGAGGCCGCTTCAGCAGAAATTGGCCATCTGCTGAGGAAAAGAGCCATCCAGCCCGTCCTCCCAGACCAGATCGGATCAGGGTTCTACTCCAGGTTCTTTTTAGTGCCAAAAAAGATGGGGGACTTAAGACCCATTCTGGACCTGTCCCTATTAAACCTGGTAGTTCCCAAGGAGAAGTTCCGAATGGTCACTTTACAATCCATTCTCCCCCTTCTGGGAGAAAACCACTGGATGTGCTCTATAAACCTCAAGGATGCGTACTACCACATACTAATGGACAGACGGTCCAGGAGGTTTCTTCACTTCCGGCTGGGAACCAGTCACTACCAGTTCAGGGTCCTTCCCTTTGGTCTCATCACAGCCCCCAGGGTGTTCACCAAAGTATTAGCAGTGGTTGCGGCCCACCTGAGGCTTCAGGGGGTGCAGGTCTTTCCGTACCTGGACAACTGGCTTCTCACCGCCCCAACAAGGCATCTACTATCCTTGGCAAGAGACTCCTTTCTTCGCCTAGCTCCCCGGCTAGGCATCACGGTAAACGAAAGAAAAAAAAAACCTGGCCCCTACTCAGTTGATAGAATTCATAGGTGCCAGGTTAGACACGAGGAAGTTAAGAGCCTTTCTCACAACCGACAGAGTTCGGAATCTGCGACTCCAGGTGCGGGCCATCCTTCACTCCAGCTCAGTTCCAGCGGAATTGGTCCTGAGGGCACTAGGGTCCATGGCGGCAGCGATTTCTCTTCTCCCACTCGCCCGCTTGAACATGCGGGTTCTTCAGTGGACACTTCACGTACAATGGTCATATCTTTCTCTCCCCCTGCATCACCCCATTGCAATCAGCAAGGCTTGCAAGTGGTCTCTCTTGTGGTGGCTCCATTCCAAGGATCTCCACGGAGGCCGCCCCTTTTGTGCATCTCCCCCTCTCGCCACAGTGACCACGAATGCCTCCCGCCTTGGGTGGGGGGGGCATTTTGCGGGCCGGACGGTCCAAGGCACGTGGAACGACTCAGAGACCTCCCTGCATATCAATGTTCTGGAGATGAGAGAGGTGCTCTTGGCGTTGCAAGCACTTCAAGCCTGTCTTCCCCTAGGAACAATTGCGATTCAGTCAGACAACATGTCAGTGGTCTGGTACATCAACAAACAGGGGGGAACCAGGTCTTACCCTTTATGTCGAGAAGCCATGAGAGTGTGGGAATGGGCGATCTCCACCAACAGCTTTCTCATCGCAATGCATATTCCGAGTCAGTCCAACATCCTTGCGGACAAGCTCAGTCGCACCATTCTCTCCCCGTACGAGTGGTCTCTCAATGCTCAAGTAGCGAAACGTATCTTCGCACAGTGGGGAACTCCTTGTTGCGATCTCTTTGCTTCTCCCTTAAACACCAAGTGTGACAGTTTTTTCGCTCTAATCCCTCCTCCAGGGGATTCCCCGAGAGACGCTCTGTTGTATGCTTGGCCTCCCGGTCTTCTTTACGCATACCCCCCTTTGCCTCTGATGCTCCAGGTTCTTCAGAAAGCCTCTCGGTTGGGGTGCAGAATGATCCTCATAGCCCCATTCTGTCCTCAGCAGATCTGGTTCCCTTACCTAAGGTCTCACTCAGTGAATCCACCTTGGATTCTAGATCCCATTCCGGATCTGATATCACACCCATCGAACCTACCAACTCCGAACCTGGACAACCTCAAGTTGACTGCTTGGCTGCTCCAGTTCCACTCCTAATCAGGACTCCTGGTATCTCGTCCCCAGTTAAGGCCATTCTGGTAGCGGCCCACAAGCCCTCTACCAGAAAAATTTACCGCAGTAAATGGAAGCGATTCTCCATTTGGGCGGAGCGGCAGGGTCTAGATCCCTTCACGGTTCCCCTTCCTTTGGTGCTAGACTTCCTTACCACTCTTTTTAATGATGGCGCCAGTAGTTCCACGGTCAAAGTTCAGCTAGCGGCCATTTCTCATTATCATGTTGGTCATGACTCTGGACCTCTTATGTTTGCCAAATTATGTAAAATCTTCCTAAAAGGCACCTTTCTGCTTAGACCCCCTGTCAAGCAGGCGGTTCCACCATGGGATCTTTCCTTGGTTCTTCAGGCCTTGACCGCTCCCCCCTTCGAGCCTGCGGCCACAGTAGATCTAAAATTCTTATCTCTTAAGACTGCATTTTTAGTAGCCATTACTTCGGCCAAAAGAGTTTCGGAACTTCAAGCCCTGTCCATGAAGCCGCCTTACTTGATCTTCCATCCGGACCGCGTGTACCTCAGGATCAATCCCTCTTTTCTTCCTAAGGTAGCTTCAGAAGCAAACATTAATCAGTCCATCAACCTCCCTGTTTTCTTTCCTAAATATCAGAACAAAGGCGAGTACAAGCTGCATTCATTGGATGTTCACAGGCAGCTTCGTTTTTATCTTAACAGGACAGCTGGTCACAGGCAATCCGACCAATTGTTCATTTCCTTTGCCAAATTCAATCTGGGTAAACCAATTTCCAAACTCTCCTTGTCACGCTGGATTTCCCAGTGTATTCTATTAGCTTACCAAGCTACCGGGAGGCCCGCACCGGATGGAGTCCATGCTCATTCAACCTGGTCTGTTTCTACCTCAGCGGCCTTTAAGGCTAGGATTCCTCTGGATGACATTTGTTCAGCAGCCACTTGGGCTTCATCTCATACCTTTATTTCTCATTACAAGCTGGATATCACGTCTAGAGGTAGAGCATCCTTTGGCTCTGTGGTGCTCTGGAATATCCTTCCATGACGGCCGCCCAAGACTCAGGTAGCTGGGGACTCTGTCCCACAGGTTGCTGACAAATGAATCTCCTACTTCAGATTTAGAAGTTATGTACTTACCATAACGTTCCATCTGAGTAGGTGGATTCATTTGTCTGCAACCATCCCGCCCTCCTATCCCCCTGGCCTGGTCAGTTTCCTGCATAGAATGTGTTACCCTTTGGTTAGGGTATTGGATACAGGGCAAACTCGATCTGAGGTCATGTAGGGAGAGCGGGGCATTATGGGTGAGGGGAGGAGCTAGGAGCTCGGATCCATAGCTGGATAAACCATGCCGGTTCGGATCCGATATCGGATCCATAACCCACAGGTTGCAGCTATGAATCCACCTACTCAGATGGAACGTTATGGTAAGTACATAACTTCTAATTTTCCCTCCTTATATTTCTGATTCTGTCCCTGAGGAGAGTGTTTTTTCCTGAAATCATATACAGAATTAATCATATTCCATTAACTTTAAAGAAACATTATGATTTATTACAAGTGGAGTTTCCTGAACTTACTCCAGTTCCTCTTGTTCTTCCCGCATTGTGAGATGTTTTTATTATAGTCTGTAACTTGTCTGATAGCCAGCCTTTGAACAATTTATGGGAAAAAGTGTATTATTTTGCAAAATATATTTTTAGTATTCTTAATTGTCATGGTTGCATGGTTAAAATCATGCTTGCTTCGTTCGAGAATATGAGGAACATTATAGCCTCTTTTCCCTCTTCTGAGGAAAAGTCGTCTTTGTGCAGTTTTATTGCTTGTCACAAATGACTAAACTCCCTATAAAGTCTTCTTAATGATTCAGCTGTTACCACTTACAGAGCAACTGTTACTGGAACTCCTATGAGAAGGTTTGCTTGGTTCATACACAAAGCCTTCCTGAAGGTGTTAAAGCTGAACTTTTCTTTAGATAGAGAGGTAGTGTTTGGATGATGTGCTGCAGAGGTCCTTAAAAAGTGTGATGAGAGAGGGGAATGGATTCACTAAGTTTCTCAGTTTTTCAGCATTCCTTCTCTGAATTTGTCAAGGGTTTTACATCTATCTTTGCGCCATTTTTAAAAAAGCAAAATAAGCAGACACAGCAAGCTGCTGGCAAGAAGACTCTTAAAAAGCAATGGCAAGAGGCTTCAAACCAAAACAAACCAAAAGGAGGACCCCCCCCACCACCACCAGGAATCAAGGACAGTCTAATAAGTGTGAATGGCTCCCTGCCCTGATATGGCTTTAATTCTTTCCCAAAATCTAGTTCTCCATTTATTTCTCTGGTAGCAGATAATCTCTGACAAATAGGTTCTGAGAATGATTCATCGAGGATGCAGATAGCAGTGGGAATCTATTCATTCTTTTCAGGAAATTCCTCCTCATCCTCTCTATTAAACTTTGTTTTTTTTTCCCTCCTGTCATTTAGCTTCTGCAGCTGAGAGGATAGAAACTGTCCCTTCTTCTCAGAGGAATTTTTATATTCAAGAATGTTTGTGGTACAAAAGAATGAAGTTTCACAGAGACCAGTTTTAAATATTTTCTAATTCAGTTTATGAAAGTTCCAAAGGTCAAAATGCTATTCCTTCATAATCTGTTATGCCTCATTCTCCCTAAGTTTTTTCGTGACTGTAGATTTAACAGATCCTTACCTCCACATTCCTGTAGCACCAGATTTATGTTTAAGGTTTTCTGTGTCTGGCTTACACTTTCAGTACTCTGCATTACTCTCTGGATTATCCCCTGCTCCAAGAGTATTCACCAAGTGTCTAGCTCCAATGATAGGGTCTATATCATATGAGCGAATCGCACAAATTGTGAACGCTCATAATATTGAATGTACCGAACCTCGAAGTGCTTTTTCTGAGATCGCTGTACAGTGACAAATGGGATGTTTGCCCTTTCCTCACTGTAGTGCGATCTCGGAGTTGGAATATATATTTAGCAGGGCATGTGGGGGACACAGCCCCCACAATAGGAATTTCAAGGTCCAGTACATTCGATATTATGAGCGTTCGCAATTTGTGCGATTCGCACATATGATGTAGACCTCTCTGATAGCGTACTGCATAGTGCAAGGTATTCATTTTTTTTTTCTGTATGACTTGCTTATCTTTGCAGTCTTTTTCCAAGTGTTAGGAGTCTCTCAATTGGTTAAGAGATCTCCTTCTCAGACTGGGGCTTTTAGCAGAACATCCAAAAGTCTTGTTTGACTACTTCCTAGATGATTGTTTTCCTGTAGTGTTTCCTAGATTCCGCAGTTCAAAGAGCTTTTCTTCCACAGGAAAAAGTATCTCTAGATTTAGATCTTTTCCTGAGTTTTTCCAGTCAGACCAAAGCCTCAGCAAAGGAATTTCTCAGGTTAATATCTCAGGATAATAGGTTTCTTGATATCCATGATCTTTATGATTGTTTTAGCTAGACTCCACATGAGAAAAATTCAGAGGTACCCACAGACCGCATGGTCCCAACATAAACATTCCCAGTCATTCCAGATTTCTGTTTTGGAATTTGTAAAAATAGGGAAATCCTTTGATGGAGAGACCAGTTTAATCTGAATCCAGGTCCCCCAATTTCTCTTTCAGCGCCAGCACAGTCTGTTACCACAGACACCTCAGCCTTTGCTTGGGGAGTACTGTGGAGTAAAAGTGCAGGGTCTTTGGAACAAAAAGGGCAGGCAAAAACGCACAAACATAAATGAGGTGTTAGCAGTAACAAATGCTTTCAACTCTCTTGATCATCTCTGGTCCTGTAGACCAATACAGGTTGTTACAGACAGCACAACAGTAATGTGATAAACAGAGGGATCCAGATCTTACCCTCTGTGCAGACATGCCATGGTAGCTTGGAATATAACTTTTCAGCACAGTGTCACTGTCCAGGCAGCTTACATCCTGTCAGAGCAAATGTTTGTGGCAGACAAGCAGAGCAGGACCAGGACAGATCCTCACAAAGGGAAACTGATTCAGGAGTCTTCCAGGAATTGATCCAGCTGTGAGGAACACCTCAGGTAGAGCTATTTGCTTCTATTCACAGCAACCAACTGCCAAAACGCTGCTCCAGGACTCCATGCAAAAAGATCTAGAAAGCAGATGCAATTTGTTTTCCTTTCCTGTGTATTTTTCCACCCTTTCCTCTGATGTCAAGGCTCATTCTGAAAATTCAAATGGACTCTCCAAAGATCATTGTAGTGACTCCCTTCTTGGCCAGGCAACAGTTATTCTCCTTTCTTTTCAAAATGGTCAAGGGCAATTAAGACAAGCTTCCTCACAGACTGGACTTACTCACATAGGACAAGAGGTTGTTTGATACATACCGTCTTGAAACCGCTTCAGCTAATTGCTTGATCTGAAGTAGTTTACCTCATTTGGTCTTCAACCCGTGGGTCTTGAATCCTCATCAGATCTGACACAGCTGCATTTTCCAGCTATGGATCCGAACTCTAGACTCCTCCCTTACCCATAATGCCCCCCATCTCCCTTCTCCCCTCAGATATCATTTGCCACCATAGTTGTTACAAGCGTGGTTTCTGAGCTCCAGCTAGTGGGTCATGCAAGTGAACTAAACTCTGTTTTTTCTCTCTCATTTCTTCCCATTTTCTTCCTTACATCCTTTACTTTACCTCCTGTGTCTGCGTCGGACAAAAAAAAAATTTCTTCTCTCTCTCCTTTTTTTTTTTTTTTTCAGTGCATGTGTGTGTGTGTGCTTTTGGGCCTGTGCTGCGAATAGCTGAAGCCCCTAAGGCAGGTTTTAGGAAATGCACAGAGTGTGGCCATAAGCTATCTCTGGCTGATGGCCACACTCTGTGCATGGTTTGCCTTTGTGCAGATCACCTTAAGTCCCCCTGTCCTATTTGCGCTGGTTTCAACCTCAGGGCACTTAAGGGCAGGCGAGACAAACTGATACTGAAGTGTTTACTCCCCTCTTCAGGGACTACTGTCCCTTCTTCCCCAACAGGGATAGCAGTGGCTACTGCTTCTACTTCCTCTTCCCCACCTCAGGGACTAAAACTCTTGCTAAGAGGTCCAGGGAAGGGGACAAGGCTAAGAAAGACCGTTCTCGTAAGCGGTACGCCGACCACTCGCAGCAGCGCAGCAGGCGGGTCCGCCACCAAAAGTTAGGCCCCGACTAGGCCTGGATCTTGTCTGTTACGCTCCCTCAGGTTCTCCTCCGAGCCCGAGGAGACTTGTAGCCGGTCCCCAGTAAGGTCTTCTCCCCACCGGCTGTTTTGGTGGCATCCTCCTCCTCCATCTGAATTCTTAGCGAAGCGGAGATGGACAAGTTGATGCAAAGATTTATCTGCACTCAGATCCAGATGGGAGTCCTGCCGGCACCCTCTCCCTCTGGAGGGGGCTCCTTGCAACCTTTGTTTCGACCAGGTACTCCATCTCCGATCCGACTGGTGGTTTCGGAGTTTTTGGATTTGAGGACCCTCTGGGTTGAGGGGTCCACGCCGATGGTACCATATACCTCGATGCCGGCCATTGACTTAAGCTTGTCGGATCCGATGGGATCAGATCCATAGCCTCGGGGTTGTTTCTGAGGGGGTGCTCTATGCTCCGAGTGCTTCAGAGCGGAGCATCCCACTCAGCAGGCTCGGTTCTGACTCTCCTGTCAGGTCAGAGGGGGACGGGCCCCACCAGTACATCCCAAGAGGTTCACTACCCTTCTGCATTCGACATGGTGGAGAGGGTTCTTTCAGTGTTGAGTTCTCTGACCATTTCGTCCTCGGACACCGTCCAGACCCCCTTGGCTCTGAGTGCGGTTCCAACTGTCTTGCCATCTCAGGGACAGCCCATGGTCACTGTGCCCCAGGAAGTTCCGGAGGAACAACAAGAGGTTTGTGAGTCCTCCTCAGAGAGTCCCCCTGAGGAGGTACCCTGCAAACGTACATGTAAGAGGAAGCACTTGGACTCTCCTCCAGAGTCCCTCACAGAAGACACGGACTTGGATGAAGGGGAAGGTTCCCCAAGGCACCCCCCGAGGATGTCTCCTTTGGAGCTCCTTTGCCAGAGGGGGGGTGGTCAGCCCCCAGACCGACCTTAGACAAGTCTGTTTTCCTGGAGGCATTCGGCTTGGGCCCATCTACCTCTTGGATGTCCCCTCCTGCTGATCCACTCGTGGATCCGATAACATTTAGGGCATGGAGGGAGCTGGACACTAAGCACCCTGACAAAAGTATTGAGCCTCCCTTCAGACAGGACGCATTGGAACAAGGGGTCCCCAGTAGATGCGATGATGGTGGCTGCCACCAAGAAGGAGCTCACAAAGGAGAGCTCCACGGTTCATCGCCCTGATCGAGAATCAAGAGCGATGGACCATTTTGAGAAGCAAGTATATGCTTTAGCAACCTTCTTGGTGAGGGCGCTGAACTATATGGCACACGTCCTAGTGAAGGAAATCATGGAATCTACCCCAGAGTCCATTTCGGCAGAGGACAAAAAGACCTTCTCCTCTCAAATCACCACTCCAAAAGCAGTTGCCAACACGTCCATGTGACTGCTGTCTCATGCTATGGAGGGAGTCGCAAGGGCGGCTGGAACAGGCATCACACCTGGCTCCGGTTGTGTAAATTTTCGGAGCCATTCAAAGTGTCTTTCACCAACACCCCATCTTCGGGAAGTCGGTGAAAGAGACACTGGTCTAGAGTGAGAAGGACAGGAAGACACTGCCTGCCGTCGGGATCCACTTTGTGTCTCCTCAAAGATCCTTTTCCAGGAATCAGCGAGGAATTAAGAAGACATGATTCCGGAAGTTTGAGGCATTTTCACGGGACGCTCAGGATTCTCTGTCTCCCAGAGGCAGAGAGGGTCACAACAGATGCTGCCTGAGAGGCAGAGAGGGTCCTAGGAATTTCGGGTCCTAAGACCCCTTCTCGGAGGGACCTGGGCACCATCTCTAGAGGCAGTCGGGGGTCACCTGTCACTACACCCGAAGGCATTGGAGTCCATTACATCAGATTGCTGGGTGTTGCGAATCATATCCAGAGGATATTTCGTTCCATTCAAGGAACATCCCCATCCAAACAAAGTCCTCCCAGATATCCCACCCATGCAACGAGAGAAGGCAGCACTAGAAATAGGAAAGATGCTGAAGAAACGAGTCATCCAACCGGTCCCTCCAGACCAGTCTGGATCTGGTGTTTATTTCAGGTTCTCTTTAGTACCAAAGAAAATGGGGGACCTCAAACCTATCTTGGATCTGTCCACATTGAACCTGTCAGTATTTCGGATGGTTACTCTTGAGCCTGTCCTGCCCTTTCTGCAGGTCTCAGACTGGATGTGCTCGATTGATCTCCAGGATGCGTAATATCACGTCAAAATGGACAGATGCTCCCGGTGGTTTCTTTGCTTCTGGTTGGGAGCCGATCACTACCAGTTCAGAGCCCTTCCCTTTGGTCTCACCACAGCCCCCAGGGTGTTAACCAAGGTAATGCCAGTTATAACTGCTAACCTGAGACTCCAGGGTATTCAGGTCTTTCCGTACCTGGACGATTGACTCTTTGCTGCCCCTTCTGAGCATCTGCTGTGCCAGGCCAGAGATTACTTCATTCCATTTGTGAGCAATCTGGCTGTTACCATCAGTCTGAACAAATCTTCTCTAGAGCCGGTCCAGATTCTAGACTTTACTGGGGCACGTTTGGACACTCTTCAGATGAAGGTTTTTCTCTCCCCGGACAGGATACGCATGTCTTACAAATTCTTCACACTCAAATCCCTACAGCCGAAGCCGTTCCCAGGGCACTGGGTTCCATGGCGGCCACGATCAATCTCCTACTGTTGGCTTGGCTTCATATGAGAGTTCTTCAATGGACACTTGTGGTCCAGTGTTCCCTGTTAGACCTTCCTCTCACCTTTCCAGTGAGAATCTCGAGGGTATGCAGGGACTCCCTTCAGTGGTGGATTCAATTTCCGGATCCTCATGGGGCATTTCTTTCACCCTGCTTTTCCCAAAACCACGGTGACCTACCCTGATGCCTTATGAGTGGTCTCTGCATCCTTCAGTAGCAGTGGGGTCGGCCTTGCTGCGATCTCTTCGCATCTCCTTCCAACGTGAAATGCAGCGAGTTTTTTGCACTGAACCCCCTGGAGGTGGAAGCCCCCAGAGACGCACTGGTTCATGCTTGGCCTCCCGGTCTCCTCTGTGCTTATCCTCCACTTCTGCTCATGTGGAAGTTTCTTCAGAAAGCTCGAAGGCTGGGGAGCATTGTGATCCTCATAGCCCCATTCTGGTCTTGCCAGGTTTGGTTCCCCTTACTGTGGTCTCACCTAGTTGTTCCTCCATGGATGTTGGATCCAGTTCTGGATCTTCTTTCTCATCCGTCAGGGGTCCCTCACTCAGATCTGGACAGACTGAAGCTCACGGCTTGCCTGCTCTGGTTCCCATGATTATCAGGACTCCCGGATTGCCATCTCCTGTAAAGTCCATTTTGTTTGCGGCTCACAAATTCTCCACCAGAAAGGTGTATCATAGTAAATGTGGACGTTTTTCCATATGGGCCACTCAGCGAGCTTTGGACCCTTTCATGGCACCTCTTTCAGCAGTCTTAGACTTTTTGGCAAGCATCTTCCATCAGGGTGCTAGTTCTTCTACAGTTAAGGTACAACTGGCAGCTATATCTAATTTCCATGTGGGGGTGAATATGTCTTCCCTGGCTTCTTCCAAACTTTGTAAAATACCTTCCTTAAGGGTGCCTTTCTAATTAGACCTCCTGTTAAGGACCGTACGCCTCTGTGGGATCTTACTTAGTGTTATATGCATTGGTTTCTGCACCCTTCGAACTGGTAGCATCAGTTGATTTGCAGTTTTTGACCTGGAAAACTGCTTTCTTGGTGGCCATTACCTCAGCCAGAAGAGTGTCAGAGCTTCAGGCTCTTTCTATTAAAGTGCCTTACATGATCTTTCACAAAGATAGAGTGCTGTTGCATACCAATCCATCTTTTCTTCCTAAGATGGCCTCGGAAGCCAATATTAATTGGATGATAAATTTGCCAGTTTTTTCCCCAACTTCCAAAACAAAGGGGAGTACAAGTTGCATCTGCCTGATGTTCATAGACAACTGAGATTTTATTTACATAGGACGAAACCCTTTTGTAAGTCTGACCAGCTATTCGGGTCTTATGCTAAACCTTTTTTTAGGCAAGCCAGTTTCCAGGTAACAGTTGCTCGCTGGATTTCTTTCTGCATTGCTCAAGCCTACATGGTGAAAGGTAGGTCCCTGCCAGGACAAGTGAAGGCACATTCCACCTGATCTGTGGCTACATCAACTGCCTTCTGGTCAAGGGTGTCTCCGGATGATATCTGATCGGCAGCTACTTGGTCCTCATGTCATACCTTCATTTCTCATTACAAGCTCGATATTGTGTCTTAGAACAGAGCATCCTTTGGCTCTGCGGTGCTCCAGATTATCCTTCCTTGGGGGGCACCCGGGAATCTATGGTAGCTGGGGACTCTGTCCCACAAGCTGAAGATCAAATTAAATAAGCTACTTCAGATAAAGAAGTTATGTACTCACCATAACGTTCCATCTGAGTAGTTGTACTTCATTTGACTTTCAACCTCCACCCCTTTCCCCTTGACCTTATCATGGATGCAGTCTGTATTTAGCTTTGCATAAAGTGTGCGGTGCTTGACTCTGTCCAGGCCCGGGAGTGTCATGGAGATTATTGTTGTGATAAGGTGATATTTGGTCAGGTACATGATGCCTCTTAGTCAACAAACGTGATCTGAAGGGAGACAGGGGCATTATGGGTAAGGGGAGGAGTCTGGAGCTCGGATCCATAGCTGGAAAATGCAGTCATGTCTGGTCCGATGTAGATCCGAGACCCACAGGTTGAAGACAAATGACGTACAACTACTCAGATGGAGCGTTATGATGGGTACATAACTTCTTTTTTGATGCGGTTTTAATAATTTTAGACACCTGTTTTCTGAGGACATGTAGGAGGTATTAACATAGGCAAAGAAACCCAGTACTAGTATATCATATATTGGCAAATGAAAAATGTTTTCTAGTTGGTACCAAGACAAAAACCAGGAAATTTTTTAAAGTTAGTATTTCTCTGGTTCGCCAATATTTGTGTGAACTGTAATCCTTTGGCCTTTCTTACTCTTCTGCCAAGGTACACTTGGCAATTTCAGCATATCTGCCCATGGATCTTTCCCTTTCATTTCTTTCCCATGTTAATTTTTTAAAAGGATTTCGCATACCAAGCCTACTAGAAAAGAGATGGCTCCTCATGGGGATCTCAACTGTTTTGAAAAAAAAAAAAAAAAACTCTTGCTCCATTTCAACCAGCTCACCAGGCTGATTTGAGGTTCTTAACACAGAAAACGTAGTATCTTGAGTTGCAGGCTCTTATAGTGGGACAAACTTCTCATTTTTCACAAACATAGGTTCATTAAGAACTAATTCTTCTTTCATGCCTAAAGTGGTATCCATGTTTACTTTTAGCCAGGCTGTACATCTTCATGTCTTCACTCTGAATGTCCACAGAAAACTCCCAACATTATCTTGACAGAATTAAAATTTTCAGAAACTCTGATCAGTTATTCATTTCTTATTAAGGTAAGAAAAAAAGACAACCTGTGTCAAAGCAGACTGTTTCCTTATGGTTGTTTCAAGCTATTCCATGTTGTTATCCCCTCCACAATAAGGCATTTTCAGATTGGGTCAAGGCTTTTACCCTTCCTGGTCTTTGTCTTCACATATGGTGTTTTGGAAAGGAATAGATTCTAAACGTATTCTAGAAGTGGCAACTAGGTCCTCTGTACATATCTTTGCAAAGTACTGCAAGCTAGTTTTCTTCTCCAGGTCTAGAGCAGGGTTTGTTAGGTCCATTCTCCACAGGCACCTAAACGCTCATCCTTTTTCTTCCCAAATAGTATAAGCTTTGGTCGTCTGCCCATGTAGCAAAGGTTACTGCAGCAGTGATCAAATATTGAACATAAAACCGTAATAGTGGATGTGTGAATGATTACAGTTACAGTAGCTGCTCCCTCCCACCATCCTTTTTATTTTTGTATGTTTTTTGTTGCCAGGGTGAAACTTTTATTTATATTTTCCTATCATTGACTTCTTTCAGGGCTCTAGCCTCCCTTTCTCAGTTGACATGAAAGCTATGAAGGCTTGGCATCCAAACTGCTATTTTTCTTCAACTCTGCTTGAGCTGGTAATGTTTTCGGCATGTGGAAGGTGCCCTAAAGCTTTGGAAGATAACCAGCTGTTGTATCCTTAATAGTATATAATTGTATAGCTAAGGCTACTGCAGCAGTGATCATTCAAACATCTACTGTTATGTTGAGTTTGCTTACCTAACTGTACTGTCTAAAACTGCTAGACGGCAGTCCTGACAGGCTTTATTACAGCTCTTTCTCATGAAATTCTTCACTGGTTCAGTAGTTCTCTCTCCTTTTGCCCAGTAATGTGTGCTGCATGTTATATGTTTAAATTTCTATTTGTTCACAAACCTTCCAAATTCTGATGTGGATAACTGACAAGTATCTCAACATCAAGTACCCTTGTTTTAGTATAGACTTTTGTGCACTAATCACGCTTCCAGTTATCTTTTAGTTTATTTTGAAGAACTTGGAATAATTTTCTACACGTATAAGATACATCACTCTGAATTAGAAGAAATCGTTCTGTTCAGTACCAAGATAGCCATAGACTACATTTGTTACTTTTGCTGTCTCTTTGCACTTGTTTCTGGATAGGGTTTGTGTGTCCTGTCAAGTATGTCTTCTTTGTTTCAGAAATATTAAATGTATGTTGTCCTATCTTGCCTTTATTCTTAATAGATTGGACTCAGATCCGTCTCAGCCTTTATTTACAAGCTTGAGGCTCTCTGCCAGCTCTTGGCTAATGGTACCTATCCTAACATGCACTAGAACCATCCCCAGATCTCGTTTGCTGCTAAACAGTTCTAGCGTTCATCTGCTAGCTCTGGCTAAGTATAATCGTTTTTGATTTACCTTTCCCTATAGCTCTTAGAACTTTTTGTTGGGATAACTAGATTTTTAGCTTTTTATAGCTGAGTGGTATCTAATTATTGGATACTTTCGAGTTGAGCTGTTTATTTCCTGACTTTGGTTGTCGTTTATCCGCTAGACCTTGTATCCCTTCCCGGCGTCTAATTTTTTTGTACTTTTCCTGTTTTGTCATAGTTCGTTTAAATTAGAGAATTGTTAATCAACCTGTTTTATTTAGAGGGCTTTATCGCTAGTGTTTTTGTTGTTCGCTTTCGTTGTTTGTTCTTCAGTGCAGTATTGTTGTATCATCTGTTTAAGTTAGAGGACTAAATATTTTCCCCCATTCTGTGTGTTCTGTGTCAGAGCCTGTTTAAGTTAGAGAGCTTAGTCTTGTTATTTCCCCGTGTGTGTTGTATTTTTTCAATAGCTCGACCTGCTTAAGTTAGAGGGTCCAGCAAATATATACAAAAGATAAAAAGAACTCCCTTGTTTTTGATTGTTGTTCTTCACCTTTATAAGGTCAGGTGAGGAATCTAGACCAATGGGTTTTAAGAAATGTGAAAAGTGTAGCAAAAAAATGCCCCTTAGTGATAAACATACCGTTTGTGTTTATTGTCTTGAGGCTGCCTGTCTCCAGGAGTCATGCTCTGTCTGTCATTCCTTTAATCATAGAGCCCCCCTGGAGAGGAAGAATAAGCTGATACAAAAATGACTTCTAAAAACCCCCTTCTTAGAGGCGTTGGAAGAAGGCATGGGTTCACCTAAATCAGACAAGTCTCCTCCTGCTAAATCTGACAAGTCACAAAAATCTGTTAAATGACCTTCCCCATTTTCTTCTTTGGATCCGACATATAAAATACCCAGATTGTCCTCTTCGGATGCGAGAGCTACTGCATCAGACAAAGCCCCATCGGCTCCGACCCCTTATTGCTTGTTGTCAATGGAATTTGAACTAAGGAGCCAGTATCTCCTATTTTGAGTTCTCCTATTCTTCAAAAAGCAAAATCCCCCACCTCCTCAACCCGATCTTCTAGGAGTCTTTCAGATGACAACATGGATTGGGTGGTACAGAGATTACAACAAACACCGGTGCTGGCCAAATTACTGTTGGATCCGACCCCCAAGGCTTCAGATCCTATGACATCTACCTCCTCTGCTCCATGACCTCATCTGATCCAACCTGTAGCTTCAGAGTCAAAAGAACTGAAAACTGAAGTTGGTATTAGTGAAACTGTCAGATCCAAGACCCACCTCGGGTTCCACTGATCCGACTATGGCTTGGACATCCTTGGCTCCATTGGAGCTGGAGGAGTCTAGGAGCTGACACTCTCCATTTGGGTCGGGGGGGTGAGTCACATCAGACAGCTGTCGGATCCAACTATGCCTCTTGGTACCTCGGCTCAGGTGAGTTCGGCTCCTTCCTCTGCCTCAGGTCCATCGTCCTTTGTTCAGCGGGATCTTTCAGCTTCTTCAGATCCAGGGATATCCTCTGATCAGGGATGGGGGGGCTTTCAAGGTCATGAGGAGGGTGCTGTCTTCACAGACAGGCCTGCAGTTCTCTCCAAATATTCCTACCATCAGAGCCACCGGTGTCTGCCTCTATACCTCTGGATCCACAGGGATACAGATACCCTAGGCCTCAGGATGCCCCACAGGGCACCCCTCAGTCTTCCGAAACCTCCCCAGAGTACCCTTCTGAGGAGATACCTTGGAAGAGGCTGTGCAAGAGGAAGCACTTAGACTCTCCAGAGGAGTCTGTCACTTCTGATATGGACTTTGATGATGCTGAGAGGTCCCCACAATCGCCTCCTGATGATGTCTACTTTGGAGACATCCTGGAAATACTTAGAGAGGTGGCTGGAAGTCCTCCAACCCTTTGGCAGCGAAATCCAAATACCTGAAGGCCTTTGGGTCTCACCCTTCCACCTCTTGAGTGTCTCTGCCTTTCGACAAACTTCTAGAAAGCATGGGAGTCTCAGATTCAGTGAAACGTATTCCTAGGAGGCCAAACAAGTTTATTATATCGCCATCTGACAGAACTTTCTTAACTAAAGGGGTCCCAGTTGATGCCATGGGTGTGGCTGCGGCCACTATAAAGGAACTCTCAAGAGACATCTTTTTCTATCCATTCCTGAACAAGGAGTCCAGGACTATAGACAGGTATGAAAAGCGCATCTTTTCCTCGGCGGCCTTTTCTCTCAGATCACTGAATTATCTTACCCATTTTACTAGACTGCAGATGGATCTCCTGAAAGAGCTGGGAGATAACCCTCCAAGGTTCAGTAGCCAAAGGGGTTACAGACAAGGTGTTCTCTCAGCTCACTACCTTAAATTCAGTAGTTAACAAATCCATGAGGCCCATATTTTATGCAGCTAATGGAGCGAGTAGAGCAGCAGATTCTGGAATTTCCCTAAGGAGGCATTCTTGGATCCGCTTATGTGACTTCGCAGAACCCTTTAAGTCTTCCTTTGTAAACGCCCCATTTGACAGCTCGTCCTTGTTCGGGCCTAAGTTGAAGGACACTGACCAGGTGTGAACAGGAGGAAAAGACTCTGTCTGCCATAGAAGTTTGTTTTTCCATACCTACTAGGCCTTATCCCAAAGGTCAGAGAGGCAGTGGGAAATTGTGGTTCCAAATATCACATACATCTTTTCAGGACACACGTGGTGAATCTTCCCCCAGAGGAAGAGGGGGTAGCAATAGTGGAAGACGCTGACCTCAGGGAAAAGGGGTGACAGAGAATCTTTCTTTAGTAGGCCCTTTCAGCACTCCTGAATGGAGGCCTGATTGTGCAGCTCTGGAGGCAGTCGGGGGTTGTTTATCCTTGTACCCAGAAGCCTGGCAACAAATAACAAAAGACAAATGGGTACAAAGCATCATATCCAGAGGTTACGTCATCTTGTTCATCCTCCTCACACCAAAGATAAAAAAACTTCCAGATATCCCACCCAGTCAGAAGGAACAACCAACTATATAAATTCAAAAGTTGCTAGACAAAACAGTTAATCCGAAAAGTCCCCATAGACCTAGTAGGATTTGTAACTTACTCAAGATTCTTTTTAGTTCCAAAGAAAACAGGGGACAGGAGACCAATTCTGGATCTCAGCTTTCTAAACAATTCAGTAAAGAAGAGCAAGTTCTGAATAGTGACACTGCAGTCTATACTCCCATTTTTGGGAAAAGACAATTGAATGTGCTTGATAGATCTCCAGGATGCGTACTATCACATAATAATGGACAGGCGATCCAGGAGACACTTGCGCTTTCAGCTGGGAGTCAGTCACTACCAGTTTCAAGCTCTGCCCTTTGGTATCACTACAGCCCCCAGAGTGTTCACCAAATGTATGGCAGTAGTAGCAGCTTACTTGAGACGACTAGGATTCTGGGTGATGTTCATCGTGTTACACTGCTGCAGTCATTACACTTGGGTTATCCTGCCATCAGGCGGTCCCGCAGTCGGCCAGAGTTCCAAAGTCTTGGTCCGGCATCGGTTGCTGTCACTTCTTCCCGGACGTCAGTGCGCCAGGGGTATATAAGATGCAGACAATGCCATTTTCTTCAGTCTTTCTTGTCACGCGGTGCCCGAAGCAAAAGCATTTCGCAAGTGCCGGTCGGCCAACTCCTGAGATTTTCATTCCGAATCCAGAAACCGAAGTCTTCTACAAAGCTAAGTACCCCGTTGGGGAAACTTTTTCTTGCCTCATACCGATGTCAGTAAAAGTTAATAATTGTATTTCTTGTGGGAAGCAAATACCTCATAAGGATTTCCATTCCTATTGTATCCCATGCCTAGGCCCAGACCACGACGTCACAGGTTGTCGGTTTTGTGCTAGGTTTAACAAGCGCACTATTAAACGTCGATTTGATTTTGCTCGACATTATTTTGGTAAAAAATTCAATTACACCATGCCATCGGAACTACCGACGACCGGGATACACAAAAAGCGCAAAGACAAGGACAGGCATCCGAGACCCAAAACTGACAACAAAGCCTCTTCTAGGCCAGTCGCCAGTTCTCCAGTTTTCAGCGAGGCGCCTTTGCAGCCCCTGACGACCACTTCTTTGGAACCACAGGCCGCCTCTGACTCCCACGTGGAGATCGCTGGGCCTTCGGATACACCAGATTTACGGCCTACTGAGACTAACCCTTCAGAGGGATCCGGAGTAGCTGAACAACCCGCAGCTTCAGAGGGTGTTTTCAGACCTACTCAGTTAACCATTAAATCTTCTGCTAAATCTAAAACCTTTTTAAAAACAAAGAAACAACTTCTACATTCACCAGGACAGGCCTCCATGCCCAAGAAACAGATGCTCAAAATGGCCGAAGACTTAATTACTCTGATCAGAGGGTCCCACCCTCCTCCTGATAAAAGGCCTAGACAGGATGCAGACTATGACTCATCCGACCAGGTGTCCATCTCTTCAGATTCATCCTCAGACCAAGGATATACCCCCTTATGAGGATTCTGATGCTGAGGAATCAATTCCTTCATGCTCTCCACCAGAGGACTACTCCTTTGGGGAAACCTTACATACCATGAGGGAGCATTTCCATTGGGAGGGCCAGGATTACTCAGAATCCAAGAAAAGGCTCAGAGATTTTCTTTTATTACCTCAGCACAGACCCCTTGCTATTCCGCCAGTGTTAGATATTGTGGATGATGTGTATTCTGAATCCAGTTTAAATCCTGATTCTTTACCCCCTGCTCCAGTTAAGCCAGACAGATACTATAGAGTCCCTGACTCTCACAGATTTCTTTATAAAAGTCCTGTTGCTGACCCTGAAACTATTTCCCAGGGTCCCAAAGGGGTAAAGGCCTCTACAGCAAAAAATCCAGTCCCCTCTGACAGAGATTCCAGAGCATTAGACAGATGGGGGAAGAAAGTATATACATCTGCAACTTTAGCAATGAGGGCCTTAAATTGCCAGTTTCACATGCTTAAATATCAGCAATATTTGATGTTTCAGTTGAAACAAAAAATGCTTCCAAATTCAGATCTTCCTAACTATAAGGAAATGCAGGATTTATTGCATGCAGCTGAACAAGTGGGAAAACATACTTTGCAATGTGGTTTTGATTCATTAGAGGCCTCCTGTAGAGCAGCAGTTACAGGGTCTGTCATTAGAAGACATGCTTGGTTAAAAGAGCAGACTTTACCAGATCATGTTAAAGCAAAATTATTGGATGCACCTTTGCAGCAGGATGTTTTATTTGGAGTTAAGGTAGAAGAGGTGTTAAAGAAAATGGAGGATAAAGCAAAATCTATGCAAACGGATTAAGGATTTCTTACAGGTTCAGCCTCCTCGATTTAGCAGAAATTGGCCAACAAAGAATTGGTCCTTTCCAATCTCAGACAGACCTCAAAGGGGCAGATACAGACATCCAAGAGGCAGAGGTCAACCACAAGGTTCTTACAGGCCTTGATAATGGGGTGCTTCAACTTAGAAAGAAGGGGAAGACAGGCCTCAACCTTATAAAAAACAGTCCCAATGACTTCCCACTACAGCTGCCAAACACTTCTTTCTTGGCAGCCCCCTTGGGGGGAAAACTGGCACTTTTCTGTCACAATTGGCATATGATCACCAAAGACAAATGGGTTCTCAATATTGTGTCTCAAGGTTACAGATTCCACTTTCACCCTCTGCCAAGGTTAAAAGGAATGCCAAATCTGCCACCAAATCAGTGGGCAGAGGCTCAAAGACAAATTACAGCACTCATGAACATGAGAGTTATTCAAAGGGTACCAACACAGGAGCAAGGACAATGATTTTACTCAAGACTCTTTCTGGTTCCCAGAAAGGACAAAGCCTGGAGGCCCATTCTGGATCTTTCTTGTCTAAATACTTACCTGGATGTTCCAAAATTCAAAATGTTAACACTACAGCAGCTTCTTCCCATGCTGGGCAAGAAAGCTTGGTTCGTAACTTTGAACCTCAAGGAGGCATACCTGCATGTCCCTATCAGACAAAATTGCAAAATATACCTCAGATTCTTAGCAGGTTCAATGCATTACCAATTCTCTGTACTGCCCTTTGGCTTATCTACTGCGTCCAGGGTCTTTACAGAATGCCTGGCACCAGTAATTGCATTTTGCAGACAAAAAGGAATTCAAATTTACCCATACTTGGACGACTGCCTTATTCAAGCAGAGTGCAAAGACATTCTTCTAAAGCATCTGGCGTTTGTAAAAAGATTGCTAATTTGCCTAGGGTACGCAGTAAACGAAAAGAAGTCAAAACTAGTGCCCTCACAAGAGATAATATTCCTGGGTGCCAGCTTAAATACAACAGCCCAGATGGCTTATCTCACGCCAGACAAGCAACGACAACTGACTCAATATTTCCACTTGATGGCAACAAAGACCCAACTCCCTGCAAGAAAAATTCTACAGGCCTTGGGTTACATGGCATCTTGCATACTACTAATTCCATATGCCAGACTGCATATGAGGAAACTACATTGGTAGCTAAAGAGTGTCTGGTCTCAACACTGTCACGGTTTGGAAACAGTGATACCACTTATTCCTTGCCTTCAACAGGAGTTTCGATGGTGGGCTCAAGCCTGTCACCTCAACAAGGGATAGCCTTTCACTCAACCCACAGTCAGGCAAACACTGACAACATATGTTTCGGATTACGCCTGGGGAGCACACATGGCAGGAAAATGTATTCAGGGCAAGTGGCCCGCAGAACGAAGGCATCTTCACATCAATCAAAAAGAGATGCTAGCTGTACAGAATGCCCTTATAGCTTTCAAGGACCTTCTGCATCCAGGACAACTTCTACTAAAGACAGACAACACCACCGTTATGTGGTACATAAGCAAGCAAGGGGGCACTCATTCATATCCCCTCTGCAGACAAGCCATGACCTTGTGGAACACAGCTCTAACATATCAAGTTCATCTGCAAGCACAATTCCTGCCAGGAGAGAAAAACACACTGGCAGACGACTTAAACCGAAACATCATGGATCCGCACGAGTGGAAAATAAATCCACAAATATTCAGAATGATAACACAAAAATGGTGGAGCCCGGACATATATCTGTTTGCATCCCCAATGAATTGCCAGCTACAGAAATTCTGCACAAGGACTTCCCACCCACAAGCATGGAAAGTGGATGCCTCTCATTCAGCTGGAAAAACCTACAAGTATATGCTTTCCCACCACTACCTCTCCTTTTAAAGGTACTCATAAAAGCCAGACAAGAAAAGCCAAAGATGATCCCGATTGCCCCAGACTCGCCATGCCAGCACTGGTACCCAGTCTTAAAGAATTTAGCACAAGGTCCACCATGGATTTTGCCTCAAATCCCATATCTTCTGACTCAGCAAAACAATCAGATACTTTACAGCCAGCTCAAGACTTTAAACCTGGCTGCATGGCAGATTCCTTAGTCAAGCAAGCAGTGCTTCTCTCCAAAGCTGTTATGGATGTCATTCTTGAGGCTAGAAGGCCTAGCACCAGGAAAGCCTATTCGGATAAATGGAAGAGATTCTGTGTCTGGAACCAGGCTCACAGCCTTGACCCTCTTGTCCCAAATATTCCTCAGATACTACAATACTTAACTGAGATGCTGGACAAAGGCCTCTCCTTTTCATCCATTAAGATCCACGCCTCTGCCATCTCTGTTCATTACAACACAGACCCACCAATTTTTTCTAATCCTTTGCTAAAACAGTACCTCAGAGGGGCTAAAAACATAAGACCGTCCCGTAGAGCACCAACTCCAATTTGGGACCTCAACTTCGTCTTGGAAAAATTTTTACCTCCTTTTGAGCCAGCTAACTCAGCAGACTTAAAATATGTCTCTTGGAAAACTGCTCTGCTCTTGGCAATAACCTCAGCACGAAGAGTTTCAGAATTACAGGCACTAATGGTAGTAGAACCTTTCATCATTTTCCACCAAGACAGCGTGTCTTTACGAACAAACCCTGCTTTTATGCCAAAGGTGGTATCAAGTGTGGCTCTAAACCAAACTGTTCACTTGCCAACTTTTTATCCAAATCCACAAAATAAAGGGGAAAGACTACTGCATTCCTTGGACATACACAGGCAGTTACGCTTCTACTTGGACAAAATGAAAGCTTTCAGGAAAACTGAGCAATTGTTTGTAGCGTATGCTGCAGGAGCACAAGGAAAAGCCATTTCAAAACAGACCATTTCAAAATGGATAGGGCACTGTATACGTTTATTCTATACACACCATGGGAAAACTGTGCCTAACAGCATTGGGTCTCATTCCACCAGGGCTACAGCCACTTCAACTGTCTACCTCAGAGGAGTACCTACCAAGGACATTTTGGAAGCAGCAACTTGGAGTTCTGTACATACCTTCACCAAGCATTACCATCTGCCTCTTTACTCTAAATCCAGAGCTGGCTTTGCCACTGCAGTGCTGCAGGGCCTTATAGCCACCCCTAATGCCTTATAGAACCAGCCACCCTACCTCAGCTTTGGGATTCTACCCAAGTGTAATGACTGCAATAGTTTAACACGATGAACATAGTACAGTTTTGTACCTACCATAAATGTAGATGTTCGAGTGTATTCACTGCTGCAGTCCAGGTTACCCTCCCTCCTTCCCCTTTTACTTGCTGGTACGTACCTAAGTCTTCTACCCTTTACTACCTATGGGGAGTATTTGCTGGTAACTGAAAGTTTTTGATTGCTTTTCTTATGTATGTTTTATTAGCAATTTACATTGCCTACCTTTTTGGGGGCACCTGACATCTGGGGCAAGAAAAACTGAAGAAAATGGCATCGGCTGCATCTTGTATACCCCTGGCACACTGACATTAGGGAAGAAGCGACAGCAACTGACGCCGGACCAAGACTTTGGAACTCTGGCCAACTGCGGGACCGCCTGATGGCAGGATAACCCAAGTATAATGACTGCAGCAGTGAATACACTCGAACATCTACATTTATGGTAGATACAAAACTGTACTTTTCCATACTTAGACGACTGGCTCTTAATATCCATGACCGGACATCAGCTAATCAAAGCCAGAAATACAACCTTGCAACTGTGCTCCTGCCCAGGGATTACTGTAAACTATGAAAAATCCTTCTTAGAGCCTTATTATTTATAGGGGCAAAATTAGACTGAACACAAATGGTGATGAGACTTCCACTGAAAAGGATACAATCCCTAAGGGACCAGGTAATATATCTTTTAAAAAAGAAGAAAGCCCAAGCAAAGATGGTCCTCAAAGTTCTAGGGAACATGGCAGCAGTGATAGTTTTGGTTCCCCTAGCACGTCTGCATATGAGGATTCTTCAGTGGTTGCTGTCCACCCAGTGGTCAATGCAAGAACTGCCAATGTCCCACAAAGTAATCATGACAGAAACTTGCAAAAAAGATCTTCGATGGTGGCTTCACTCATCTCAAGTAACTCTAGGTCGACTGTTTGTCTTTCCCTAACTTGTAGCCACGGTGAGCACAGATGCCTCTCAGATTGGGGGGGATTATCTGGGAAAGACTGTCCAAGGCAGCTGGCAGGATCACGAGTCCCACTTGCACATCAGTGTCCTAGAGATGAGAGCGGTGCTTTTAGCATTGCAAGCACTCCAGGACTCTCTTCCCCTGGGAACCATTGCAATCCAGACAGACAACATGTCAGTTGCATGATATATAAACAAACAAGGAGGAACCAGATCTTAGCCCCCTTTGTGGAGAGGCCCTGAGAGTATGGCATTGGGCAGCCTCTTCCCAACATTTTCTGATAGCAGTGCACATCCCTGGGAAATCCAGCATGATTGTGGACAGGCTCAGCAGAGCACTTTTGATGCCTCACAAATGGTCTCTGAAACCGGAAGTAGCGGAAGGAATTTTCCAAAAATGGGGCCAGCCTTGCTGCGACCTCTTTCTGACATCCATGGATGCCAAATGCAGCAGCTACTTTGCCCTCATCCCGACTCCAAGGGAGTCATCAAGGGGTGCACTTGTTCATGATTGCCCCCTGGGCCTCCTCTACGCTTTTCATCCTTTTCTACTAATTCCCAAAGTCCTTCAGAAAGCTAGTTCTTTGGGAGGGGACTTGATACTCATCACTCCATACTGGCCTTGCCAAATCTGGTTCCCCTTCGTGTGGCCTCATCTTTGGGAAGAGCCTTGGATTCTGGACCCAGTTCCAGACCTCCTGACTCATGCGTCAGGGACTCTTCACCTATCTCTTCAAACCCTCAAACTGACAGCATGGTTGCTCCAGTTCCAACAATAGCCAGGTTTTCAACTCTCTCTTCTTGAGTTAAACACATCCTTATCTCTTCTCATAAGGCATCAACAAGGAAGATTTATAAGAACAAATGGAAAAGATTCTGCCTGTGGGCTAACAATAGCCATGTCGATCCCTTTTCTGCTCCTGTTACGTTCATCCTGGACTTCCTAGCAAATCTTTTAATGATGGTGCAGCTGCAGCCACTATAAGGGTTCAGCTAGCAGTGATCTCCACTTTTCATGTGGAAGACTCTGGCTCCAACATAATGTCTCATAATTTATGTAAGGTCTTCCTCAAAGGTACTATGTTATTATGACCACCTGTCAGAGACCCTCCAGCACCATGGGACCTAAATTTCATTCTATCCCGCATAGTTTTTCCTCCCTTTGAACTAGCATCATCTTGCGAATTAAAAGTTTTGACTTGGAAAACTATTTTCTTGATGGCGATCACGTCTGCTAGAAGGGTGTCAGAGTTGCAAGCATTGTCCATAAAA
Organism: Protopterus annectens; assembly: GCF_019279795.1. Classification (NCBI taxonomy): domain Eukaryota; kingdom Metazoa; phylum Chordata; order Ceratodontiformes; family Protopteridae; genus Protopterus; species Protopterus annectens. The sequence continues at coordinate 442,680,139 of NC_056729.1, read as the reverse complement.
CCCACATCATAAAGACAGGATGTCTTTGTGAACAAATCCCTCCTTTTTACCTAAAGTAGTTTCAGAGACAAATTTAAACCGAAGTATAGAATTACCAGTTTTCTTCCCAAATTTTGAAAACAAAGCAGAGTACATGCTACGTTAGCTTGATGTACATAGATAGTTATGTTTTTACCTACATAGATATGTTTTTACCTACATAGGACCGCAGAATTCCAAAAATCTGATCAGTTATTTGTTTCTTTTTCTAATTCCAAGAAGGGATCCCATCTCTAAAGTTACACTTTCCAAATGGCTATCAGACCGCATAACGTCTATTTAAAAGTCTCAAAATCTTCAGCGTTTCAGGCTAAACTACCAATTGAAACCATTTGCGCTGCAGCAACATGGGCTAAACCACATACCTTTATCACTCATTACAAAGTTGATTTGGCCTCCTTGAATAGAACCTATTTTGGATCCATGATTCTGAGGAATATTCTTCAGTGAGCCACCCTGGATTCAATGTGCTAGGGACGCTATCCCACCCTAGTAAGAATGAAGGTGAGATAGGACAACATCACATAAAGAAGTTATGTAGTCACCATAATGCTCCATGTATGTTGTCCATCTTCACCTTCATTCTTACATCCCACCCTCCTTCCCCCTGCCCTTCTCTTATTCCTAGAAGACTGGGTCTATACAAATTTGACTACCTTGACCTCAGTCCTTTTTCAGCAGCCTCTGAGTCTTTCCATGAAGTATATATAATGTTACAGTTAGGGCAGACAAGATCTGGGGATGGTTCTAGTGCATGCTGGGATATGGGAACTTTAGCCATGAGCTGACAAAGAGCCTTGAGCTTGTAAATAAAGGCCAAGATGGATCCGAAGATTGGATCTGAAGCCAACCTAGTAAGAATGAGGAAGATGGACAACACACATGGAACATTTTGGTGAGTACATAACTTCTTTTTTTCTTTATATGGATGGCTGTTGCAATAGTACTGCCCATAGGGCCTTCTGCTGTAGAAGGTCTGTTGTGTGGCCCGACTTCCAGAACTTAGAAACCTTCCCACTTCTGGCCAAATAGATCCCGTCTTCCCTGGGAAGTCAGTGCCTTCCCCATTACAAACAGTAAAAACCAGGAAACAGTAAACAGCAGGGGTCTTCCTTTGCCCATCTTCAGTTAATTCTTGCCACAGAACTGTTATCATGATAGATTGCCTTAGTTACAGTGCTAGTCTGGCATCTTGACCTACATCCAGTGCAGAACAACCAGGTAAGTACCCTGTTGGGAAATATTTTTTGGTGTTTTTTTGTAGTATTGTTATTGTATTGCTAAGTTGATGGGGTTAGATAGATATTATTGTCTCAGAATATGTCCACTCCAGAAAAGCCATACAGACCATTTGTAAGGGTGGTAGTCATAAGATCATCAGGAGAACGGAACATTTCATGTTAAGTTGTCTATCTCACCTTCATTCTTGCTGGTTGGGTTTGGAGCTGATCCTCGGCTCCGACTCGGCCATCTTCTAAAGCTCGAGAGCTGTTTACTGGCTTGAGGCCTCCACATATCCCATGATGCCTGGCGCTAGATACCCAGATCTCGTTTGCCCCTTCTGCTGCGAGGTTATCTTACTGGCTCAGGTCGTATATTTTAGTATATTTTATTATTATCTGTACTACTACTACTACTAAACTAGTAGGTTTAGTATAGTTTGTTAATTGTAGTATACTATCTTTCTTGGGGTATCTTTGTTTAAGTATATATCTTTTCCTTACCTGTATTTCCCTTCCCTTCAGAAAACTCATTTCAGTTAGAGAGCCCCCCCCCTTTCTCTTTTCTGAGGTAGCCATTTAAGTTAGAGGCTAACCTTTTTTTTTCTTTAAAAAAATATATAGTTAGTATTTACTTAGTTTAGTCTATTTGTTGTTGTTAGACTCTTGTGTGTATCCTTGACTGTTTTGGGGTGTGGTAATTTTGTGTGTGTTATAGTTATTATACTCAAATTGTTATAATTGTGGTTTTTTGTCTGGTATTCCCTTCTTTAGCTATGTCTAAGGATACCAAGGTGTCTGGATTTAAGAAGTGTGATTCATGCTGTCAGAAGATGTCTCTGACAGATGGTCACACTTCTTGTGTCTATTGTCTCGGCGCTGTGCACCTGCAGGACTCTTGTTTGGTTTGCCATGCTTTCAGTCCAAGAGTCCTGCAGGAACGTAGGAATAAGTTAATCCTACGGGGTTTGCTCTAACCCGAGGAGTCACCGGCTAAGGCTCAGCCCGTGAAGTCCTCCAAGTCACTTAAAAACCTTCGACTCCCAGTTTGGAGCCGTCGTTAGGTGAAGCTGCTACTTCTGCCTCTGTTCCAGCTGGAACCGATGTGCCTGCTCTCAGTCATTTCCGACACGCACTTCGGAGCCAGCAGGGAGTCAAAAGAGATCTAGGTCTCCCTCCCTGGAGTCGATACGCTCGGCACCAAGGTCTCCTCTGCTCCAATTGGAGTGCAGTCATTGGTCCTCCCACTCTTCTCTGTCATCGAAATTGTCAGATCACGACTTGGAGAGAGTGGTCAGCAGGCTTTTGAAATCGCAGGCCCTAGCAAAAATGTTGTTCAGCCCCCCTCAACAGGGTTTGGCTCCGTCCTTGTCTGCAGTCATTCCTCCTTCGACTCCTCCCTTGAGTTCGTTGCCAGAGTTCGTTGGGGTTTGAATCGTGGAACCGTCAGCACCGATACCTTCTCCTTCGGTTCCGTCGTCGGCTCCAATCACTTCCTTGATACCATCCTTGGAGGGATCTGGGCGCCGAGACTCCATTGTTGGCTCTGAGGGGATGAGTGGCATCGGACCGTTGTCCGACCCCATTCTCCCCCTCGGAGCTTCGGCACAGGTGAGCTTGGCTCCTACGATCATCCCCTTCGGCTCCTCCCACTATGGTGCCTGCGCCTGCGCCTGCCTCTGCCCCTCCTCCAGACCCCAAGCATGGGGAACCAACGCTCCAGGGCACCCCTTTGGGTGTATCTTCCTCTTCCGAGGCCTCCCCTGATCATTCAGAGGAGCCACCTTGTAAGAGGAAATGCAAGAGGAAGCATGTTGACTCCCCTGAGTCTGTCACATCAGATACCGACTTGGAGGATTCGGAAGGGTCCCTGAGGTCCCCCTCTGAAGATGTCTCATTCTCAGACATCCTTGAGATGTTTAGGCAGAGGGGGAACTGGTCTACCCTTAGCCCTTCCGAGGATGAGTCGGTATTCCTGGATGCGTTTGGATCCCGACCTTCCACCTCCTGGGTGTCTCCGCCTTTCGACCCACTCATGTCTGTGGTGGCTCGGAAGGCGTGGTCAGCTCCAGACACAGTAGAACGACCCCTGGAAGACCTGCAAAATTCATAACTGTACCACAAGACAGACAGTTTTTGACCAAAGATGTTCCCGTTGATGCCATGGTAGTAGCGGCGGCCACAAAGAAGGAGTTGGCTGAACTTCTTTATCTGTCCATCCCCCTAACAAAGAGTCCAGGATGATGGACAGATATGGGAAGCGGATGTTCTGTTCAGCGACTTTCTCCATGAAGTCTCTGAATTATTTGTGCCACTTTAACCGTCTTCAAAGGGATCTCCTTAAAGAGCTTGGAGATACCCTCCAAGATCCATCAGCTGAGGGGGCCCAGGCTAAAGCAGCCTCCCAGCTGGCGACTCTTAATTCAGTGGTGAACTCCTCCATGAGGCTCATTTCTTATGCAGCCGATGGTGCGAGTAGAGCCGCAGGCACAGGCGTCGCCCTAAGGAGGCACGCTTGGATGCGGCTTTGTAACTTTGCGGAACCTTTCAGAGCGTCTTTCACCAACACCCCCTTTGATGGTTCCTCTCTCTTTGGATCACAGGTGAAGGACACCCTTATCAGGTGTGAGCAGGAAGGCAAGACTCATTCTGCTGTGGGAGTCTGTTTTTCCACTCCTTCCAGACCATATCCCAAGGGTCAGAAGAGTGGAAAGATGTGGTTCTGGAAATCCCAAGGAGCCTTGCCGGACACATGTGGTGAGTTCCCATCCAGGGGCAGAGGAGGGAACAATAACAGACGCTGCCCTCGTGGCAGAGGGGATCCACAAAACCAGGGCAGCAGAGAATCCTTCTCCGACAAGCCCTTCCAGCATCCCTGAAGGGTTGCCCGGCTGCCCACCTCTGGAGGCAGTCGGGGGAAGATTATCGCTGTACCCAAGAGCCTGGCAAGACATAACGTAAGACAAATGGGTACAGTCTGTTATATCCAGAGGCTACAGAATTCCCTTTGCTCGCACTCCCTTGTTGTTAAACCAGTCCCTTCCAGATGTTCCACCCAATCTAAGGGATCAAGCAGTTCAAGAAGTTTCAAAACTGCTAAGAAAAAGGGCCATCCAGCAAGTCCCAGCAGACCAATAAGGATCCGGAATTTACTCAAGGTTCTTTTTGGTACCAAAAAAGACAGGGGACTGGACACCCATTCTGGATCTCAGCAGACCAAACAGGTCTGTTCAAAGAACGAAGTTTCAGATGGTCACGCTACAGTCCATTTTACCCTTTCTGGGTCAGGACAATTGGATGTGCTCCATAGATCTTCAGGATGCGTACTACCACATCAAAATGGACAGGCGCTCCAGAAGATTCCTCCGCTTCCGGGTGGGAGCCAGCCATTATCAGTTCAGAGCTCTGCCCTTTGGTCTCACCAGAGCCCCCAGGGTGTTCACCAAATGTATGGCAGTAGTTACCGCTCACCTGAGACGGCAAGGATTCCAGGTGTTTCCATATCTAGACGACTGGCTCCTCACTGCTACCACCAGGCATCACCTTCTGCGAGCCAGAGACTACACAATCCAGACTTGCTCCAGGCTAGGTATCACAGTAAATTTCGAGAAATCTGCATTGTCGCCCTGTCAGTCTATCACCTTTATAGGTGCAAATTTAAATACAAAAGACAGGTCAGCCAGCCTTCCACCAGACAGGGTGTTAGTCATTCACCGACATGTGCAGGTCTTGTTAGGATGCAAGAGAATTCAAGCCAGGTTTGTCCTCCAAACCCTGGGTCTCATGGCAGCAGCGATCATACTCGTCCCTCTGGCTCGTTTTCACATGAGGATCCTCCAGTGGCTTCTTTTTACCCAATGGTCCTTCCAGCAGCTTTCCATGTCTCACATGATTATTATCACAGAATCGTGCAAAAAGCACCTTGCGTGGTGGATGGTCTCCACATCAGTGCCCCAGGGCAGACCATTTGTACTTCCCCCTCCAGTTGCTACGGTGACCACGGATGCCTCCCTGATCGGGTGGGGGGGGCATTATCAGGACAGAACAGTCCAGGGCACCTGGCAACCTCAAGAGTACCATCTGCACATAAACGTCTTGGAGATGAGGGCCGTGCTTTTAGCGTTGCAAGCTCTTCAGGACTCTCTTCCTACCTGGACCATTGCAATTCAAACGGACAATATATCAGTCGTGTGGTACATCAACAAGCAGGGCGGAACTAGGTCCTACCCCCTATGTCGAAAAGCACTCAGACTCTGGTAGTGGGCAGTCTCTTCCCAACGGTTTCTGACTGCAACGCACATCCCTGGGAGATCGAACGTCATAACAGACAGGCTGAGCAGAGCAATTCTCATGCCACACGAGTGGTCTCTGAATCAGGTAGTGACGGACCAAATCTTCCGCAAATGGGGACAGACTTGCTGCGACCTCTTTGCCACCCCCTTCAACAGCAAGTGCAGCAATTTCTTCTCTCTCCTTCCACTTCCAGGACATTCCCCCAGAGACACTCTAGTCCACGATTGGCCTCAGGGACCTCTGTATGCATTCCCTCCCTTTCCCCTAATCCCCAAGCTGATACAGAAAGCTACCGTATTGGGCTGCAAAATTATCCTCATTGCTCCTTACTGGCCTCGACAAATATGGTTCCCGTTCCTGCATCTTCTCGAGCAGCCTTGGATTCTGGACCCAGTTCCAGACCTTCTGATCCATCAATGGGGTGGGCTGCACCATTCCCTACAATCTCTCCAGCTCACTGCTTGGTTGCTCCACTTCCAACCTTAGCCAGGCTTCCTGATATCTCCCACTCTGTGCGTGAAATAATTTTATCATTGCACAAGTCTACCACTAGAAAAACGTACGCTAGTAAGTGGAAACGTTTTTCGTCCTGGGCAGAGGGTAAGAGTATAAACCCCTTTTCAGCCCCTGTACACCACATATTGGAATTTCTTGCGGAACTTTTTCATGCTGGGTCCGCTTCCACTACAATTAGAGTTCAGTTAGCTGCAGTTTCAAATTTTCATGTTGGCCTGTCAGGAAGTAATATAATGTCTCATAAGCTTTGCAAAACTTTTCTCAAAGGGACCACTCTGCTCAGTCCCCCAGTGAGAGATCCTCCACCTCCGTGGGATCCAAATTTGATTCTAGCCTCTCTAATTTTGCCCCCCTTCGAACCTGCAGCTTCTTGTTCTTTGAAGTTTTTATCTTGGAAAACCCTCTTTCTGGTAGCGATTACTTCAGCCAGAAGAGTTTCGGAACTCCAGGCTCTTTGTATCCTTCCTCCGTACCTAGTGTTCCACAATGACAGGGTTGCTCTCAGGACTAATCCTTCCTTCCTTCCTAAGGTCTCTTCTGAGAATAACTTGAATCAGTTCATTGACCTTCCTGTATTTTTTCCCAACCACTCCAACAGGGCGGAATATACGTTGCACCAGTTAGATGTTCACAGGCAACTGCGCTTTTATTTGCATAGGACTAAGGACATCAGAAAATCGGACCAGCTTTTCCTTTCTTATGCTGAGGGTAAACAAGGTCTACCAGTCTCAAAAGTAACCTTATCCAGGTGGTTGACTTCTATCATCACATTTATCTGTCAGCTAAGGAATAAAGAATTGCCCGTTAAACCAAAAGGTCATTCCACCAGAGCTTTAGCCACTTCTGTGGCTTTTCAGGCTAGGTTGCCCATGGAATCTGTTTGTGCAGCGGCCACGTGGGCCAACCCTCATACTTTCATTTCGCATTATAAGTTGGACGTGGTTTCCAGGGGCAGAGCTGATTTTGGTTCCACTGTTCTGAAGAGTTTGTTCCAATGAGCCACCCAGGATTTTAGGTGCTAGGGACGCTGTTCCAACCAGCAAGAATGAAGGCAAGATAGACAACTTAACATAAAGAAGTTATGTACCTACCATAACGTTCCATGTTAGTTGTCTCCTCTCGCCTTCTTTCTTGCGTCCCACCCTCCATCCCCCTATCCTAGTAGACCAAGAAGAGTTCTGTATGGTTTTTCACTGGCTGAGTCCTCTCTGGCTATTCCTCTCAACCTGGCAGTAGGGTTTATGTATTATAGGATAGGATTCTTTCCTTTTTATGTCTGCAGTTGGACTTACCAAACGAGATTTGGGTATCTAGCGCCAGGCATCATGGGATATGGGTAGGCCTCGAGCCAGTAAACAGCTCTTGAGCTTTAGAAGATGGCCGAGTCAGAGCCAAGGATCGTCTCCGAACCCAACCAGCAAGAAAGAAGGCAAGAGGAGACAACTAACATGGAACGTTATGGTAGGTACATAACTTCTTTTTCAGGATCATCTGGAAAGAAAAAGATTTGAGATTTTGGCTCATACCCTCATGGCCTTCCAGTGTTTTTTCACCCATCCTGGACCACCCACCTAGAAAGTGAAAGGTGAAGCTCCTGAAAGGAGGAGAAAACTGTGAAGAGATGCTGTTTCAGGTCCAAATATCACTTGCTTGAGAGTGCCGAGCTCTGCAAGGCTCTTTTGCAACCCATCTACTAGAAATTTGTGTCATTTGAGGCTTCCACTGTTATCCCTATAAAAAACGCTATGACTTTTGATCTAGGCATATCCTTCAGAACCAAAGGCCTTCCACTAGATGTCAGTCTGAATACCTCTGCAAATATTTTGTTCCAGAGGGCCAGAAGCACTACTTTCATATTATGTTCCTAGTGGTCTCCAAACCAGTCGCAATCCTTATAGTCTTAAGGATCTTGGGGCAGAGTTTTTTGCTTTCTCTCTGGAACCAGATTCCCAACCACCAGTTTGGAACCTGACCAGTACTATAGTAATCAGAATTCTGACAAATTCTTGAAGAGAAGTTTTACAACAGATGGAACAGTGAAGTATCTGAGTCTAGAATAGGGATTGAAAATGCTTCAAGGCCCTTACACCCTTTACAGCAATTGAGACAAAAGAACTCTTGATAATTTTGGGGAGAGAGTGCGCATAGTTACAACCCTAATATTCAGGGCACTTAACCCACAGACACACATAATTAAATGCCATGGTGAGCTCTTAGGCCATTTGAGAACAAAAATGGAGGGAGGCATCTGATGATGGGCAGAAAGCAGACCTCCTAGAAATTACTGGTGTGTGAAATGCATGCCATTGCATGTGGCTGTGATGCTGCAGTTACAGCATTCAGGATAACAATCTTAAGGTTTCTTATTAAAGCACATGCCCCAGTTGGGGATATATCCTCTGCAAGAAAATATTAAAGCACAGCTCCTGAATGTACCATTAGCAAAAAAATCTGTTCTTTGGGCCTCAGGCAGCTGAAATGTTTAAAAGAGTGGAGGAAAAAGAGGGCCAATCTATAAAACAATTTCATCCCCCCCATACAGTAATATGACAGAAATTCTTCTGCTAATAGCTGGTCCTACTGTTGTCATCAGGGCAAAGGTAGAAAGGTGAGTGGCAAAAAGGACCAATATATGTAAGACTGCACAGAGACCAGAAGAAGAATCCTGATGGCCCTCAAGGTCTCGCCCAACAAAGGAAGTATTCATGACTGTACTCCATGCTTCTTCCCTCAATCCCAAACCAAATCTTCACCCCAATCCTCCATTCCCTCACCAAACCCAAATGAACAGGCTCACAATGGCTCACTGGCACATGTCTGCCAAAAGTAGAAAAATGTTGTCAAGGACAAGTGAGTCCTGCAGGTAGTAGCTCAGGTTTACAAACTTTGTTTTTAATTGAAACCAAAATTTGCAAATATTCCACAAGTACCAAGAAAGCAAAGAGCGATAGTAACTCCTCTTATAAATAAATTTTGCTTCAGTGGATGATAGAACTAATGTCAAGATAGGACCGCAGCAAATGTTTTTTTCAAGACTGTTCCTAGTGCCTCAGAAAGAAAGTCTTTGAAGGCATATTTTGGACCTGCTGTGATTAATTAACTTTCCAAACATCCCAAAATTAAAATTGTTTACTCCTGTCTCAAAAGGATGATTTCACTGGATTTCAAAGATGCCTTACAACATATTTATGAACGCAGAGATGCAGGTTAAAGGTGGGGCGGGGGGTCCTGTCACCAGTTTACACTTTTGCCCTTAAGTTTAGCTACTGCACTAAGAGTCTTCACTCTACCCTTATCTGAATGACACAGTCCTAGTCATAGGAGAGGTACCGTGGGCATTGTAGTTTACAACAGATTGTTTCCAAGCCTTAGGACTCTCTTGCAACATAACTGAGTCAAACCTTATATCCTCCAAGAAGGTGATAGTTCAATGAAGCCCCTTGGATGCTAGCAACTTCAGGACATTCCTTCCTTGGGCCAGAGTGGAATCTCTAGCATCCTGCTTTCCAGATATATCTGAGAAAAATTCCATATCCGATAAAGCATATATAAGTGCTTTGATGTACAAAACATCTTTTGTCTTGATGGTTCTAGCAAAAATAAACATGAGAAAACTCCAATGGTTTCTGAAGAACATCTGGAGTCAGCACAGTCTGTACCTGGAGGAGAAAGAATCCTCATTTTGCCTTGGTAAAGCAGACTGGAACAGTGAATCAACAAAGTCCCACAAAAAAGGGGGTTCCAGTCATACAGGAACCTATAAATCAGATTGTGACCAAAGATGCCTCTGACGCAGCCTGAGGAGCTAAATTAAAGAGGCTAAAGGGTTAGGTAGGTGGAGGTACACCTTAAGAAAAAGAAACATTGACATTCAGATCAATTTGGAAGCAGGGAGTGCTCCTGGTGGTCACAGACAACATCGTAGTAATGTGGTGTAGAGGCAGAGAGAGTCAGTCAGTGATGATGGCTTCAGAAATAGCCCAAGAATCAGACATGAACCTCAGGGCAGTCTTTATCCTGTTGTAGAAAAACTCATTTACAGTCCACTTGAGCAGCTCAGCTTCAGACCTTCCACCAGTGGATGCTAGACAGGGGTGAGTTCTTACAGCTGACCCACAGAAGAGGCTGTGCCAGAGATGGATGTTTTTGTTTCTCTGAACAGCAGACAGCTGGAAAACAGTGGCTGACTTCTCTACCAACTCTGCATGTTTCTCTACACATTCCCTCTATTTCTTCTACTGCCAGGGCCATCTGGAGAGCAGAGGAGAGGAAGTGCTATGGTTGCTAGTGATAGTACTCCTTTTAGCCTGGGCAGCATTGGTTAGTCCTTCTGATGGAAATATGCAGGAAGAAGCTATTCAAGTGGATCTCTCAAAATCCTGAGCTCCTCATGTACCCAAACCATAGGAGAAGCTCACAGCATAGATGATATGACCTTGTTTTCATTTAGTCACCAGTTTAATGAATATGAGCTAAACTTCGTGAGAGAACCTAGGAAACCTACTACCAGGAAATCTTCCCTAACCAAAAGAAAGGGATTTTTCATCTGGTGCCAAACAAGGAAGCAAGCCCCCCTTTCAGCATCAGTCTTTTTGATTCTTCAGTATCTTTGAGAGCTGTTTACACCAGTGCTGGCTTGTAGTGCTCTCCTCTAAGACTGCTTGCCTATCAGGTTTCATGTGACGTCTTTACAGATGGCCAAGTGTTCATCATATTGATCACTGCAACAGTAGCCTTAGATACATGGATTATATAACAACAGGCCAGCTTCCAAAGTTTCAGGGCACCTTTTTTGTATCCCCAGATCCCTTTGGTATAGCACCTATGGCCACTGTGGATGGCGGTTAGCAAACATCTCTGCTGCTGCTGCTGCTGGGGGCCCTCAGTGGTCAAGGGAGAATCACTCTTGTCAGTCCTGGGAGAGGGAAAAGGAAATCCCTGTTGTGTCATAATGCTGTGGTCATCACTGAAGAAGCAGCCCAGCCACTGCCATTAGTAACATGATGATTGGTCCCATTTTTCCTGTCAAAAAAGAAACAGAAAACCAAGCATGTATCTGCTTCTCCGTAAATTTTGTTGGACACTGGTCTGGCTAAGGTTTTGATTCAGGCTACTGATCATTCTTGTAAAGTAGTTTCTGGTAAAAGAAAGAGAGATTCCTCCTTTTTTAAGATTTTCAGGATTTTGAATCTGAACAGGAAGATGCAGGGATGGATACACGTTTTTTTTTCCCTTTGATTTCTTATTCAGACTTGTTTTGTTTCTGATTCTCTCTGTGAGGGTTTCTCTTTTTCTGAGACTATTGCTGGAATGTCCCACTGTTTTCAGTGGGCAAATAGTGAAGTTTCTTGGTCTCTCAGAAAATACTTAGTTGTTACAGAAGGATTTCAGAGAACCTGCACTCATTCCTCCTGTCCTATCTGCTTTAGATATTGTGTGTCACTGCCTGCAATTTTCCTGATAGTCAGCCAGACACCCCTAAAAAGGCAGATAAGATGTATAAAGTTCCTCAGTATTTTAATTTTTTATACACTATTCCCAAGCCTGATGCAGCAGCTACAGGTTTAGTTTATCCACTGCTGCTAAGCACATAGATCTGATGTTGTCGATTTTCTTCTGATTCAACATGAGGGATGTCTGATCTGTTCAGATCTGACTTCTGTGACCTGTACCAGAGTATTGGATCTGAGACCGACTCTTTCCCTACCCACAATTCTCCTCTGCTGTCCGAATTACCACAGATCTCATTTACAGCCTGCCAAACCAAATATGATCACCAAGAGCTCCACCTTTTTTCACGGTAAGTGAAGATTATTATTAACTTCCTTGTTTTCGTCCTCCCTTTAGTGAAGTGGTTAGTTTATAGTAGTTACTGTGTAAAGTAGCTTTTTAAGAGTTTTTTTGTGAGTACTCTTCATAGAACCTTCTGGCATATTTTTTGGTATTTATGTAGCTTAATAGTTAAATATGTAGATGTATATGTGTAAGGGTACGCATATGTACGTATATATATATATATATATATATATATATATATATATATATATATATATATATATATATAGATAGATATATGTATATATATATATATATATATATGTGTGTGTGTGCATATATGTATATTAAACGTACTGCTAACAGTGATAAATATTTAGGATTGTTATTATTGTCTTATAAAAATATTGATATACATTTTCTCTTATAATCCTTTTGGCAGTGGCTAGTGCTGTAAGTGTGATGGTGATTATAGCTGTTCAAAATCTTTTATTTTTCTCTGATGTCTGAAAAGTCAACTGGATTCAAAAAGTGTTCATCTTGTGGATACAAGGTGCCACCCCAAGACCCCCCCTTTTGTGGGCACTGCCTAGGTCCTTCCCACTTACAGGACAGCCTTCAGCACAAGGGCTCTCCAGGGAAGGAAAGAAGTTATACTCAAGGGACTTCTTCCCCCTCAGACAGGGTCCAGAATGTCCACTGATCTAAAGGCGCCCTCCACTTCTTCTCCTGAAAAAGAGATAACGAGAGGGACCTGCTAAAGAAAAAACAGAGAGAGAAAGACAATGAAACATAAAGAGAAACATTTGAAAAAAAAAACAGGAAGAAAAGGTAGACAAAGCTAAGAAACGGTCTCTGGATCCCATTGCTTCTCTGGGTCCAGCACTGAAGTTATCAAGGCAGTCAGATCCAACTGCAACTAGGATCTGAACTCCCTCACAGACACATTCCTTTTCTCTAGGGCTAATTAGCACCATGCTTTATTCCCTGATACTTCAAAAGCTGTCATCGAGACCTCCATCAGTAGCTTCTTTTTTGAGGTCCAGTCAGTCTGCTAGAGGCCTAACTGAAATGGATGTTGACTGTATGATGAGGAAGTTTCTGAGGACACAGATTCAGCTGGGAGTCCTCCTACCTCCATCCCTAAGGAGAGGATTGGGATCAGACCCATCGACGATGACCATACTCATTTCAGTGCAGTCTCCCTTTCTGGAGCCAACACATATGGGTCTGAACTCCCCTGCAGTACCCACATCAGATCCAATAGCCCTGTAGACTCTGGCTTTGACTTCTTTTTTCAAGTTTCTTGACACTTGCATTCGAGTTGAGAAGAGTCCCAGAGCCAGGACATCAGAGTTGGGGCCCCAGTGGTGCAGTTGACTCTGAAGTTTTCGGAGCTGTCCCTGCCGCTCAGTGCTTTGGCTGTAGATAGCTTGGCTCCATCCACCTTTGTAGTTGAGAAGGCTACTGATTCTGCTGTTATGGGTGGCTCTTCCTTGGTTCCATTGGCTGAGTTGGCTTTTGAGGCTGTGAAGAGGTCTTTAGTTGGTCCAAGTTTGAATCTGTCCTGACTCCCGTCAGAGCCTGTACCTTCTTCCTCTCATTTGGGTTAACAAGAATAGGTAAACCCAATTAGCTTCAAGACAGCTTGATGTTTGAACTACATGTCTGATTCCAGAGTCCCTCCTTCAGAGGCCCTGAGGCACTTTCCCTGGAGAAAGACTTGCAAGCAGAAGCATATAGACTACTGTCCTGAGTCTGTCACTGAGGACAAATGAAATGGGTTCCCCATAGATGCTGTGGTGGTGGTAGCAGCAGCCATAAAAAATGAACTTTTGGGAAAAGTTGCTCTGTCCATTGCTCGAACAGGGAATCAGGGGTATTCGACAGACTGGGGAAATGAGCATATGGTTCAGCAACATTTGCAATCTGAATGCTGAACTATCTGGCACATCTGACACATTTCTGAAGAGACTTGATTAAGGAGCTTTCAAGTCGCTTTCAGTTAGCTTACTTATGGATATCCAGAAAACAGTGGACACTCAAATGTATACTGTACAGTCTTCCTGTAATGTAGTCATGAGACTGTCTTAACACAGCTGATGGTATATCAAGGGCAGCCAACACAGGTATTACCATGTGACCTCATGCCTGAATGCGGCAATGTGATTTCATGGAGAGCTTTGAAGACATTCTTCATAAATGCCTCCTATGATTGTTCCTTCGTGTTTAAACCAGAAGTGGAAGAAACGTTCACCGGGAGTGAACAGGATGGTAAGACCTTGTCTGCTGTAGGAGTCTGTTTTCCTACTCATCAAAGTTTCTTTTACAGGAATCAGAGAGGGGGTTGAAAAATGTGGTTCAAAAAGTCCCAAGGTCTTCAACAGGATACTGCTGGAGATGGGCCTTCTCAAAACAGAGGAGGAGGCAGTCCAACTGGACATCATCCACAGAGCAGAGGTGATTTGCAAATTCAAGGTTTCCATGGCTCTTTCACTGAGAAACATTGTCAGCATCCCTGAACATTTGCCCGACTGCTGCACTTTGGAGACAGTCAGGGGAAGCTTTTCTTTGCACCCTTTAACCTGGCAAACCATAACGTCTGTTTCATGGGTATTAAAGAGTATTACCAGAGGTTATACAATACCCTTTTTAAATTCCCCAAGGGCAAGACTAAACATTCCCAATACTCTGCCCAGTCATTTGGAATCTGCAACAATGGACATTTTAAAGTTGCTAAACAGGAATCATACAACCAGTCCCTCCAGGCCAGCTAGGATCTGGAGTCTATTCCAGGTTCTTTTTAGCTCCAAAAAAGACAGGGGCCCTCAGACCAATATTGGATATCAACATTCTAAATCAATATATCCCCAGACAAAATTCCAGATGGTCACAGTGCAGTCCATTGTACCTTTAATGAGGAAGAACAATTGGAAGTGCTGTATCAATCTCTAGGATGCCTACTGTCATATCAAGATCCAGAGGCAATCCAGAAGGTTTCTCCATTTCAAGCTGGGAGGCAGTTGCTATCAGTTCAGGGAGCTGCTCTTCTGTCTCACCATATCCCAAGATAATAGTGGTAACAGCTTATTTCCAGCTACAAGGGATCCAGATCTTCCTGTATTTGGATGATTAGCTTCTAATTGCTATCCCCGAGAATATACAGTTACAGCACCAGTCAGTCCTTCTGTCTCTGGCAGTTCA
This sequence comes from Protopterus annectens, assembly GCF_019279795.1. NCBI lineage: Eukaryota > Metazoa > Chordata > Ceratodontiformes > Protopteridae > Protopterus > Protopterus annectens. Next base: position 442,665,092 of record NC_056729.1, on the reverse strand, counting down.
CTTGGGAATTGACATTCATCTACAACAAAAGCAAAATTCATCCCTCTCAGAGCATAGAATTTATAGGTTGCCAAATAGAAACTGTCTCAACAAATTGCAAAACCTCACCTTGCAGGAGTCAAGTCATTAAGGTCCATGGCCCTTCAAGTGTTGCAACACCCTGAACTATAAGCAAGGCTCATTCTGTGACTCTTGGGGACTGATGGCCTCTTCCATTACTCTAATTCCTTTGACCAGATATCACATGAGAGTACTGCAGTTGACATTAGCAGTACAATGGTCACAGAAATTTCACCCTCTTCACATCAGAATTCGTCTTACTCAAGTATGCAGAGATCCTATATAGTGGTGGATTATGCCCCAGTCAGTTGTTCAGGGCAGATCCGCAGATCAGCCTATTCCCAAAGTCACAGTCACCACAAATTCCTCCTTCCTCGGGTGGGGGTGGGGGGCATTACAAAAGAAAGACAGTTCACTGGATGTTGTCATCAGCATAGGCCAAACTTCACATTAATGTCTTGGAGTGGAGAACAGGTCTCCTACCATTGCAGGCTTTTCAGAACCACCTGCCCAAGGATGTGATCACCATCCACTCGGACAACATGTCAGTGGTCTGGTTCTTCATCATCATCATCATACAAGGTGGAACACATTCATACCATCTCTGCCAAGAAGCCTTGTGAGTTTGGCCATGGGTGATGTCTTCAGACCACTTTTTAGTAGAAACACACATTCCTGGGACATCCAGTGTACTAGCAGACAAGTTGAGTAAAACTGTATTGTTGTCTCACAAGTGGTATCTCAAACAAACAGTGGCAACAGAGGTTTTCTGTCACTGGGCCAACCTTGCTGCAACCTCTTTGCTTCATAGCTCAACAACAAATGCAGCAGTTACTTCACTGTCATTCCTCCACAAGGTCAGTCTTTAAGAACTGTTCTAGTCTGTTTTTGTCCCACAGATCTCCTTTATGCCTTTCCACCAATTCCTCTCATCAACAAGTTCATTCAGAAAGCCATGGAATGCAAGATCAGGGTAATCCTCATTGCCTCCTTCTGGCCTCATCACTTAAAAAGGAGGGACAACTCCTCATAGACAACTATGGTATTGTTTTGACAGAACTAAATCTTTCAGATCTTTGGATCAGTTGTTCATTTCTTTTGAAGGTAAGAAGAGGGGACAACTTGTGTCAAAACAAACTATTTCCAAATGGTTGTCAAAGGCTATTACCTGTTACTACACTCACCATAACAAAACTGTTTCCGGCAAGGTAAAGGTCCTCTCCACCAGGGCTTTGGTTTCATCTGGGGCTTTTTGGAAAGGGTTTGATTCTAGAAGTATTCTTAAAGCTGCTGCTTGGTTCTCTGTATGCACTTTTATGAAGCACTTTATGCTTGATTCCTTCTCTAGGTCCAGATCAAGCTTTGCTAAGACCATTCTCCAGGGGCTCCTGGAATCTTCTCTTTCCAACTCCCCAATGTAGTTAGCTGTGGTAATCTATCTATAGAGAGAGGGCCTGCTGCAGCAGTGATCAGTGTGATGAACATAGTATAGTTGCGTAAGGTGAACTAGCATAGCAGTAGATGTTAGAATGATCACTGCTGCAGTAGCCACTCCCTTCATCTCTCATGTTTTTTATTGTGTTCTTTATGGAAGGGTGTGGACATTTACTTTTTTGCTGTTCATAGCATTGTCCTTTCAGGATTCAGCCTCCCTATCCATGCTGGCAGGAAAGCTCTGATGGGTTAAGCGTCCAAAATTGTCTTTTATTCAGCTCAGCTAGAGCTGCTTGACAGTTTGGGAATGTGGAAGGTGCCCTGAAGCTTTGATAGCTGGCCGGCTGTTGTATCCTTGGCGGGATATAACCGATATAGCTAAGGCTACTCCAGCAGTGATCATTTGAATATCTACTGTTACGGTAAGTTTAGCTTACATAACTGTACTTTCCTAAAGGGGAGTTTGATGAAAGGCACTACTTGTTGACATATGTGATGGCCGGAATGGTACTGGAAGGGGGTTGACTCCCACTACTGTCAACCAGTCTTCGGTCTTTGGATCTACTCCAGTACCTCAAATAGGTCTGATAGTTAACAGAAGAATGGGCCTTCAAGTCGCATCAGTGGTTTCTAATAGGTTAAAGTAAAGAAAAGTGCACACAGGTCTAATTCTGTACCTGCTTCATCAAATGCAACCTGACCAAAAGAGCATAAAGGAAATATATGCACTCCTCTCCTTGTATGGATTATGGTAGCCATACCAAGAGTAGGACTTCATACTGACCACTTACAGAGTCTTTGGCCCACCCAAGGCTCCTTTTTTACCACTCTCCTTGTAATCCACAGTGTTTTCCAGGACCCCTTACTTATGGCAGCTCCTTTTCAAACATTTAGTGAAATTCACTATCGACAGGGAAGTCTCCAGGAACAGATGATATTCCTGTGGAAGCTTGGAAGTTAGGATGGAGAAAGCACTAATGATCTGGAAGATTTGTTTAATAATGTTTAAGAAAAAAAGGTGCAAGAACCAGCATCTTGGAAGAAAGCTATGGTAGCTGTATTACCCAAAGATGGTAAAGACTCTTTAGTCCCAGTTTTATATAGACCATTGCGATTTTAAACCAGGATTAATATGTGTTTATAGTGATACTTTGCTAAGAGAATGGTAAAAACACTGTTATTGCTGGTGGGTCTTGATGAAAAGAAAGCATTCAGTAGAGTCTGGTGACATTTTAAGAGTAGGGCAATGGTAAGATTTGCTTTCTAGGATAGACTAATAGGATTAATTAGGAGGGTATATGAAAAGTCATAAGAAAGAATTAATTGTTGGAGGGTTCCTTTCTTACATGTCCTGTTTGAATGGAGGAACCAGGCAGGGTGTTCTCTTTCCCTTTTATTGGTCTATATTACGTGATTGAATGATTAGGTGATCGAACACCTAAACATCAACCACTTAATATCGAAAGCAAAAAAAACAGCGAACGGACAGTTTAATGCAAGGAAAGATTTCCCTTGGCCATTCGCTGGATTTTGCCATTTTCTCCACTGTGGAGTGATCTCGAAGTTGGTATATTTAGTTAGGGGGCCCCCACTTAGTTTGGCTATAAAGTTAATTTTTTTTTTGTGGCTGACAGTAACGTTTCCTGGTGGTGTTCGCTATTTTACAGTTCGATATTACGTGGCCGATGTTTAGGTGTTCGATCACATAATCATTCGATCACGTAATATAGACCCCCCCTTTTATTATTTGCTTTATATTGAGCCATTAGTGAAGAAAATGAGGACTTGCAGATTCAAGGATAAAAATTTTGTGATCAAGAAAAATTTGCTTTATTTACAAATATTATTGTGTACTTGACAAAAAAGACATTTTGGTATTGTGGAACTTTTTGAGACTGTGTAAATTCATTTTGAGATTAAGTGGTAAACTGTGTACCCGTGTAATCTAATAGCTCACAAATACCCATACTGATGGGAACATGACAAGATGAGGTATTTAAATGTTTGTTTGTTTGTGTCTTTCAGCTTTTCCCGGTTAGGGGTCGCCACAGCGGAACTCCGGTCCGCTAATGATTGGTAGTGGATTTTTACGTACCGGGATACCAGCCCTGACACACAACCTTCAATGAAGGCACGCCCCATTCACGTATGCCTCCACACAGAAGAAGCTATAGCTGAGAATTGAACGGGACAACGTCTTGCTATGAGGCGACAACGCTACTGCAGCACCACCACCACAGTAGTATGTATGGATTAAAAAAGATACTGTTATGGCAGTTAAGGATATGTGGGAAGAGACTAACCAAACGTTATTACAGAAATTCTGGAAGCTTTTGGTCACGAAAATGTTTTTACTCTCTTTAATTTTATTTACTTGTCAGCTGTATTTTTATCAACCAGAGAAGAAGTTCTGCACCATAATTAGTAAAGTGTTGAAAGTATTTATTTGGGTGGGGAAGAGGGCAACAATTAAATGGGATAAGTCTGTTCTCTCCATAGAACAAGGTAATTTAGGATAACCTGATTTGAAGGAAAAGTTTTGAGCTATGGAGTTAAGACTCTTATACATAACACAAGCAAAAGCTTATAAGTCAAAGTGGAAAGGGATGATGAAATGGGGGGGGGGGGTTACAAATAATGATAGAGTAGGACTTTGAATGCAAGTCATTAAGGAGAATAAAACAACTGTACAGAGTAGTATATTCATAACGTAGCAGAACATATTCTTTAAATCATTACTGAGGAATACTTGAATTAGGCCATTTGACACCCTGTATTATCTACTTACAAAAACAAGCAAACCAAAGGGGGAAAGGTCATACTGAAACTATTCCATAAAAACAAACGGCAAAAAAGACCCAGCCAAACTAGAGTCTTCACTTTGTAATACCTTAAACCTCCTGTAGTAGAGGCCCATGGAATATATGCAAATGACCCCTGCTTCTCAAAACAAAGGATACATGCTCTTGCATTCCCAAGATTTGCATAGGCAGGTGAGATATTTGGACAAAATGAAAGAAAAAAGGAAAACAATTTTTGTCTTTTGCAGTAAAAAGAGAGTGAAGTCTTGTTTCTAGGCAGAGGTGTTTTAAATGGGTAGCTCATTGCATTGCCTTTTGCTATTCAGTCCAAGGCAAGTTAGGGCCAATTTTTCTAGAGTCCTTACAGCCACCGTTGTTGATCTAAGAGCGGATATCATTCAGTCCATCTTGGAAGCAGCTACACTGTCGTCCGTTTACACTTTTTTTCAAAACATTAAAACCTGGCTATCTAGTCCAAGTCAAAGGTGGGGATTACCACAGCCATTTTATAGAGTATGTTGCAATCAATTCCTTTTCAAATCTGACTACGCCAAAGTTTGTAAGCTTTTTTTCAATCAGTACTGTAGCAGTGGACAATACAGCATGCATGCATACATGCGTAGAGCAGTTGAGTTAGGAGTGTACTGTAATTGTAGATCCACTTTTTTGTTTTTCAGGGATCTCCTTAGGGTTAGGGCAGATATCCAGCCACTCTTTTTTTTTTTTTAAACAATTTTATTTATTCATCACATTATTGATTTGCAACACGAGTTGACATACATTAGCTACAATTAAAAGAGACAAATCTCATTAATGTTTTCCATTACTCTGCACATGCATCCTGCATACAAGTTTCATTGTAATTCTATCCATTCATCACATGTATTGTAACATTCTCACATACTGTTAAATTTCTACTGACCTACTTTAGTCATCTGCTTGAACACTATCCATATCACTGTTTCAGTATTCTTAACCAAAGGGATCTCCTGCCAATGGTAGCCCAATGTCTGGCCAGTATACCAATAAGTCTTTCATTCTTATACGTACGTCGCACGTATGCTCCCCACACAAGATATAGGGCATAAAGGTGATGTACGAATGCACACACTCAGAACCTCTTTGCTGCTCATCTGAACGCCATTGTTGAATGTCAGTCTCAAAGCCATTCTGCTGTGCTAGTTACTAAGCCATGTTTTCAGGTAAGTATCCCACTGAGGTTTCTTCCCTTTCCTCTTTTTCTTGTTGTCATTGTTGCTTTTCTTTGGGTGCTTCCCACATTATACTCAGTGATTCTATCTGCCAGATGTTTGTGCCTGAGAACCTACATGATCATCTTTCTCTGTGTCCATCTACCTGGGGAACCAGTGTCTTAAGTTGTTATCTCAGGGTACTATGGTGGAATCCTCCCATTCTGAGGGCCAGCCAACTGCCAAGAAGTAACTCAAAAAAGTTAGGTCTGATCCAGATGCTGTCCAGCCTCCCCAGGATGTCTCTGGTGAGGCTCGTCAAAGTCCAGAGGACTGTTCAGTGGTAGTTTTGGATTTCTCTGCAGCAACCCTTCTGGAGGTTGGCATGGATCTGGCTTCTCGCTTGTCCTCTGAGGCTTTTCAAACATCTGTACCTGATGTTGTGGGGGAACCTCAGCTAATTATTTCCAAAGAACCGAGGGGGAATTCCGTAGAGCTTAGTTCGGGAGGATATTCCTACAACCATTATTAAATCTTGCCAGGGGCCTGACCCTCTGAGAGCATTTTGAGCAGACATCCTGCAGAAAAAAAGAAACAAAAAACAAAACTTATTTACTCTTTTGTTAAGTATCTCCAGTGTGAGTGTCAGGATTTACCCAGGGTTTATTTAATGCTTTGATGGCCTTGAAGCCTCCTGAGGGGGGTCTCTGTTTCTGCTCCTCTCTGGTCTTCCACTCCACTCAAGAGACCTACAGAACTGGACTGCTTGGATGAGGAACTTGACTCAGAGGATGAATCCTTGGCTTACTCTTCCCAAATTCCACCCCCCTTGGACTGTGGTTCAGAGGAAGAGGATTCCATCAGCCCAGATTCCCCTTTGGAAGAGCTCTCCTTTGTGGATACCATTGCCTGTATGACAGCAGATTTTGTGATTTAAAAAAATGGAGTCTGTCAGACCTTCTGCTGTTCCCACTGTTTTGGCTGCCCTTTTGGATGCCTTCTCAGCAGCATCTGTAGCCCCTGACTCTGTGTTCTGCACCTAAGAATCCCGCCAGATTCTATAAAGTGCCCGAAGAGTGCAAATTTCTTTACAAATGCTCTTCTGCTGACCCATGTAGTTTCAATCTCCTCTGACAAGCTCTCCAAGCTGTTACTCTCTACTAAGGTGTTGCCCTCTAATAAGGATAGTAGGCCTATGGAAAGGCTGGGAAAGAAAGTTTATACTGCTGCCACTTTATTCTTCATATCCTTCAGCTGCCATACTTACATGGCCAGGTATGTTTTGGCCCTCCTTTATTAGGCTTCTTAGGTGTTTTCTGATCTTTCTGACTATGAGGAAAAGGCTTTGACCCTTTCCCTGCTGGGCTGTACTTGTCAAGTTGCCTGCTACACAGTAAAATGCAGCTGTGATGCAGCTGATGCCCCTTCCAAGGCTGCTGCCTTTGGTCTCAGTTATGAGGTGTTATTCTTGGCTTCATCTTCAGGCTTTGCCTGATGACTTTAAGGACAAACTTTTGGATGCTCCTTTGGATTTGGGATAATAAAAACCTTTTTGATTCTGCTGCTAGAGCTTTTTAAGTCCTTCCAGGACAAAGGCAAAGTTTGCAAGAGCTGAAGTATAATTTTGTTTCTCCTATTCCCAAGTTTCAGAGGAATTATCCCTATAAATCTGACTTTGTTCGTAGGCAATCATATCCTCCTCTTAAGTGCAGGAAGTGTTCTAAGACGTGTCTCCTGCTAGGTCTGCTCAGACTCTTGCCTCTCAGAAACCTGCTTTCCAGGACCAGAATATTTGTTTGACAGTTTGCTTCCCCCTTCTCGTGGCCAGGTTCTGCTGTCACTCCATCTTTTCTTATCTCTTCCAGATTGGCTATGGATCACTACAAACTCTAGGGTTCTGTCCATTTTCTGTCAGGGAGATGTCATGGTTTGGAAGCCCCTTCCTCCCTTCTTAGGTATTCTTCAGCCTTGCAACTCTCTCATTTCTCAGAGGTTCTTCACTCTCTTTTGGCACAGTGCACCATTCAAGCCATGCCTCCTGCCCAGGTGGGGAAGGGATTTTATTCCAGAATGTTTCTAGTCCAACAAAAGAACACCTGGCACCAATTCTGGGTATTTCCCAGCTGAACACCTTTCTGAAGATTTCCTCCTTTCAGATGTTATCTCTGCAGGCATTATTTCCTCCTTTTCTACCCCAGGCTTTTCTAATATTTCTGGATCTCAAGGATGCATACTTTCCCAACCCCATCCATCCCCTTTTTAGGAAATTAATACATTTCTATGTACCTTCTTTGCATTTTCAGTTCTCTGCTTTGCCCTTTGGCCTCTGTACTGCCCCAAGGATATTCACCAAATGCCTTGCTCCTGTGATTGCTTTTTGCAGACAAGGAATTTTGATATTTCTCTATGTAGATGATCTGCTTATTCAGGCTCCTTCCAGCAGCACTCTGCGTCAGGATCTCAGATTTACTACCTCACTGTTAGAGAGCCTGGGATTTACCATAGACTTCCAGAAATCAGTTCTTATGCCTTCCCATTATCATATTTCCCTCAACTGCAGACTTCAGACAGTTCCCAGGTTGGCATTTCTGCCTGCCCCCAAGGCTCTCTCTCTAATTGCCTTTTTTCCAATCCTTTCTTCCTCTGACGTTTGTTACAGCCAGGAATTTTCTCAGGATTCTCAGGTTCATGGCTTCCACTATTCTCATACTCCCTCTTGGCAGGCTGTGTATGAAAAAGCTTCAGTAGTGCCTCAAGTCACTGTGGCTTCAAACATTTCCACCCCATGGACTTCTCGGTACCTTTCCTTCCCTGTCTCAAGCACGAGCTACAATGGTGGATTCATCACCTTTCACTCAACCCGAAGCTTCCTTTCCAAGTTTCAGTTCCAACTCATAGGCTCTTTACAGATGCATCAGACAGGGGTTGGGGTGCCTCCTATGGCCTCTTCAAGGTTCAGGGTTTCTGGTCTCCTTGTCAGAAGTCAGGCCACAACAGTGTAAAACAGATGAGGGTTCTGCTCTGGCTCTTCAGGCTTTTTATTCCCTCTTTCATCCTGATCCCCTCAAGATTTTCCCAGACAGTACAACTGTGATGTGGTATGTCACCAAGCAAGGCAGCACTGGGTCCCATCTTCTTTACATACTAGCTTTTCAGGTCTGGGATCTAGCTGTCCAGTGTCAAGTGAATCTTCAGGCAGTTTATATTCCCTCAGAGCACAAATTAGTGGCAGACTCCTTAATCAGGTCCAGCACACAAGTTTAGGAAAGAGAAGGGATGTGTTCCTGGACATTGTCCATTGGTGGGGTATTCCTCGGGTAGTTTTTTTTACTCCACTCTGAATAGACAACTTCCTGTTTTCTGTTGCAGAGTCCAGAGTGGCTTGGAAAGTAGATGCACTGTCTTTTCCTTGGAAGTGTATTTTTCTGTATGCCTTTCCTCCCCTTCCTCTGTAACCACAAGTCTTGCACAAGATCAGGCAGGACTCTCACAAAATCTTGCTAGTGACTCCCTGACTCCCTTTTGCCCGAGAAAGCAATGGGTTTCTCTCCCGTCTTTCTCACTTGGCCAGGAAAATCACCACAAGTTACTTCACCAGGTGGATCTTCTCACAAAAGACAAGGGAGTTCTTATCCGTACTCGCTTGTCCACTCTTCAACTGACACTGTGGGTAATAGAGTATTGATCCCTTTTAGACACCTCTTTTCTGATTACTTGCTTTGGGTTCTGCAGGAGACCAGGAAACCCACTACCAGGAAATCATATATGTCAAAATGAAAGCAATTTTCTGTCTGGTGCCTCTTTCGCCATCTGGATCCTTTATCTGTGGAAGTCCCTCTAGTATTTGTGTGATCTGCTCCATGCTGGGTTGGCATATTCTTCAGTTAAAGCTCCCCTGTCATCATTTGCTGCTTGTCTGACCTGGAATAATCCCCTGGTCTGTAGATTTCAGGTCAAGCAATTTATTTCAACTGTTTTTCATATCCCAGGAAGCCTATTTCCACCTGTCTGGGACCTCAGTTTTGTACTTGATAATTTGACTCAGACTCCTTTTGAACCTGCCTCTTCAGCTTCCTTACAACATTGCAATTTGAAGACTGTTCTTTTGGCTGTTGCTTCAGGCAAAAGAGTGTTTGAAATTCAGGTTCTCATGGCGGTTCCTCTTTTCTTAGTTTCCACAGAAACAGAGTGTCTCTTCATCCTAATCCTTTTATGCCCAAGATGGTCAATGAATTATCCTTAATCAATCTGTTCATCTTCCTTCCTTTTTTCCTTCTCTTCAGTCTGCTAGTGGGAAGGTTCTTCACAGCTTGGATTTAAGGAGCAGACAGGAAGCAAGGCAAGCAAGAATCAAGCGTTTTCACACAACTGGAACATTCTTTAGTTATCAAGCTTTTTTAAGTGTTAATTGTTTTATGAACTATATGTGAAAGGAATGTGTTACACAGGAACAAAGAAAACAAAATCACCATCCCTTTAACACTTTTAATTAGCATATTACTTAGACATTGTTGACATTCAGTTAACCCGGCAATGCACATACTAAACAAAGTTAAACAAATAAAATTAACTTATATAGTCTTAGTTACCAATTCTGTTGCTTATAATGTTATGACATTCTCTTATAGGAAGTATTTGTTTAACATTTAGAAAAACATAAGAAGTATTTTGTTAACATTTAGAAAAACATTTATAAGTTAAGTGAAATATATTAAGTAATAAAACAGTAAAACTATTTATATTCCTTATCATGAAAAATGTATTAGCTTGAAATATAAATACATACTTATATATGTTTTGAAGCTTAAAGTCCCTTACAAACCTTTTACTTAAAGGGTAAATCTGTTAACCTGATGTTGCCCTTTTCATTCGTTCCTCAATGATTGGTCTCATATCTGACCTTAGATCTCACTTGGCTGTGTTTATAAGACTCTCAGATCCAACTCACGAGCTCCTCCCTGTACCTATAATACCCCAATCAGGATGCTGTACCTCAGATCTCATTTGCCTCCATAATGTTGCAGAAGCGGATCTATCTCTAAGAACTTTTCGGGTGTGTTTATCGTGCTGTAAGTAATTTTATTTTTTTCTGACTCTTATCTTCCGATCTTATCTATTAGAAACCTTCCTCTCTCAGTTGTCAAACTTCCAAGTTACATCTATAGCAATAATCTTTTATCAGTTTTCTACTTTCTACATCTGGTAGCTCTTGGTACCATTGTTGGTACTTCTCTATACTCTTTTCTCCTTTTTAATTCCTAGAGGGTATTTTCCATTCTACCACTGCTGGTAGTTTAAAAAAAAACTTCTTTCCCATTTTCTTATTTCTTTGTTTATTGTTTGTAGGTCTGGAGTTAAATTTATTTGTATTATGGCTGAGAAACCAACAGGCTTAAAAAAATGTGCTTCCTGTGGGCCAAAGATCCCAAACTCAGATGCCCACAGGGAGTGTGTCCACTGCCTTGGAGATTCTCATCTCAACACTAACTGCTCGATTTGTGAAGCCTTTAACTCTAGGCCCTTAGTGACTGGAGAAGCAAATTAGTTTTGAAAGGATTGCTACCACCTTCCTCTTCAGGGGCTCAGAGTCCTGCTAAATCAGGCAAGGCTTCTTCAGAGGCAAGAGTCTCTAAGAAGTCTTGAACCCAGTCTCCAAAGACTACTACTACTTCTTCAGAGCTTCTGCAAAAAACTCTGAAGGTATCAGATCTGAAACTGAAGCACCCGAATCCCATGTCCTCTCCGACTGCTGTTCATACCAAGTCTCCTAGAATCCAGTCCCCAGAGTTCACCATAGAACTTGTTTCACTTCAGCTCCCTTCACCTATTCTTCAGGCGACTCAAAGGAGTGAGTCTCGGCCCCAGTCAACCACTTTTTTCATTAGGTCCTCCAGAAGCCTTTCAGAAGCTGACAGGCTCAGAATGAAGAGGAAGTTCCTTAGAACTCAAATTGAGATGGGGATTATCCTGTGTCCATCTCCCATCGAATCCATGAGCCTCTCTTCTGCTTCTCATGCAGTGATCTCACCTTCTCCAGTCTGACCCCCAGTTTCATATCCCTCGGGTCTAAAAGATCCGAGAGTGTCAATGTCCAATCTGAAAACAACTAGATCTTCAACTCTGACAGCTTCCCTAACTTTTTTGGTTCTGATTCCTTTGGACCTGGATAAGTCTTTGAGCCAAAGCATTGACGTGTGGTCCAGGGGGCCATGTTCCACTCTAGTGTTGTTGGAGCTGTCACCCCCCCTTGGAGCTTAGGTATTGGACAGCGTGGGTCCAACTGCCACTTTGAGACATTGGTCAAGGCGTGGTAGCATAAGCAGCTTTGGCTCTGGTACAGCTAACTATAGCTTTTCCTGGTCCTTCTGTCTTTAAGGTAGTGAGGAGGGTTTTCTCTTGTCCAAGAGATTCAACTGCTCCCTCCTGTTTGGATTTTACAGCCATTCCCCCTTCAGTGCTCTGATCCTCTTGGGCCTATTCCACAGGGACAGTCGGCATCATCAAGCATCCAGACAGTCCCCATTAAGGATTTTCCCCTCTCTTTGTTTACCTCTTCAGATCACCCCAGTGAAGAGGTTCCCTGAAAGTGAGCGTGTAAGAGGAGATTCATAAATTCCCCTAGGGAATCTCTCACTGGGGACACTGACTTTCATGAAGGGGAGGGGGTCCCCCTGATCTCTACCAGATGACGTCTCCCTAGGAGACATCCTAGAGATTCTCAATCAAAAAGGCGGATGGCCCTCATATACCCCTCCCAAGAGGAGTCATTCTTTTTGGAAGTTTTTGGGTCCGGCCCATTTCCGTCTTTGGTGACTCCCCTGGCAGATGAGCTTATAAATCTAGTCTGTCACTGGGCGTGGAAGGAACCGGATACTGTAGAACTCATTCCTTGTCATCCTGATAAATTACTGGCACCACCTAAAGGCAGACTATACTGGGGTAAGGAAGTCCCTGTTGATGTTATGGCTGTGGCAGCAGCCATAAAGAAGGAGCTAGCAGAGCAGAGCTCCTCTGTTTATCCCTCTTACAGAGAGTCCAGGGCATTGGACAGTTTTGGAAAGTACATTTTTGCTTCAACAATCTTTGCCTTAAGGTGTCTGAATTACTTGGCGTATTTTGTGAGATTACAGCAGGACTTAACTCAGGAGCTCTCAAAATAATCCCTCTCTGAGTTCATGTCCATGGAGGACTACAGGAAGTATTCACAACTGGCCATTCTATTATCTATCTCTAATGTGTCCATGAGGCTAAAATCCCATGCTGTGGAAGGTGCATTACAGGTAGCCAGTTCAAGCATAGCCATTAGGAGATATGCCTGGATGTGTCCATGCAACTTTGCAGAGCCCTTCAAGTTTTCATTTATCAATTCATCAGTGCTTCTTGTGATGAAACATCTTTGTTTGACCCTACTGTAAAGGAAAAGCTTTCCCCGAATGAACAGTTGAGAAAGACCCTGTCTAGCATATGGATATACTTTTATTCTCTTCAGCAGTGTTTTTCTAGGAATCAAAGAACAAGCAAATAGATGTGATTATATAAGTCTCAGGGTCCTTTCCAGGATTCAGGCAGGGATAACTCCCTTAGGGGCAAAGGGGGCATTTCAAACAGAAGACGCTGCCCTCACAGCAGAGGAGGCTCATAATACCAGGATTTCAGAGATTCTTTTTTTGATAAACCCTTTCAGTGCTCCTGAAAGGTTGCCTGACAGCCCATCTCTGGAGGCAGTGAGGGGTGGTTCTTGTCTCTGCACCCAGACACCTGAGCATCAGTAAAGAAAGTGTCTTGGGTACTAAAAATCTTATCTAGAGATTATTTCATACAATTTTCCCAGATTCTCCCAACCAAAAGAAAATGGCTTCCTGACGTTCCACTCATTCAGAAGGTGGAGGCAGTTCAAGAAGTACAGTAGCTTATAGACAGGAGTCATTCAGGATCTCCCACCAGACCAGAAAGGATTTGGAACTTACTCAAGATTCTTTTTAGTGTGAAAGAAAAATGGGAACCTGAGACCAGTTCTGGATCTAAGCAAACTGAATCAGTTTGTGAAGATGTCAAAGTTCTAAATAGTCACGGTTCAGTCCATTCTGCCGTTTCTACGCAAGGACAATTGGATGTGCTCCATTGATCATCAGGACGCATGCTGTCACATCAAGTTGACCAGGCAATCCTGAAGATTTCTGCATTTTCTGGATGGAGCCTGTCACTGTCAGTTCAGAGCCCTGCCCTTTGGTCTCACCACAGCCCCCAGGTTATTTACCAAATGAGTGGCAGTGATAGCAGCTCACTTGAGACCGCTGGGATTCTGAGTATTTTCATACCTTGATGACTTGTTCCTTACTACCCCAACCAAGCATCTTCTGGAGGAGTCCAAGGTATACTTGCTCCAGTTATGTCAATCATTAGGCATCTCAGTCAACATCTACAAATCTCATCTTCAACCTGTTCAGAGCCGGGAGTTCATAGGTGCCTACTGTAAACCAGATAGCCTCTTTTCCACCACATTCTGTAAGGATAATCAAGTTTCTGGTGGAGGAAAAATTATTGTACATCCTTCTCCTTTGGCCAGACCTATTCTTCAGGCCGTAGGATCAATGACAGTGGCATTAATTTTAGTTCCTGTGGCATGTTTTTTTTTATGTACATTATTCATGTCGATCCTAGGTGTTCAGTGGCCAGTTCTACATCATCCTCTGGTCAGACTCACTCGAGTTTGCAAAGATCATCTTCATTGGTGGATTCAGTCTGACAAAGTTTTTGTAGGCCACCCTTTTGTACTCTCACCTCTAGTAGTCACTATAACCGCGGACACTTCTCGACTAGGGAGGGGGTGGGGCATTTCTTGGGATGGACAGTCCAAGGTACATGGTCCCCATAAGAGACCAGTTCGCACATACATGTCCTAGAGATGAATTTGCACTGTGCTGTATTTATACATTTGCTTATTATTTATACAGTTGCTGTATTGTTTCTGCCCTTTGTTGTCTCCACTGTGTTTTTTTTCTCAGGGTAGCTCAGAAGCTAGATGTCCTTCAAGGATGCAACTGCAGTCCTGACATATGGGTTGTCCTGCCTCAGGCAGCCCTTCGGTCGGCCGGATTCCAAAGTCTGGGTCCGGCGTCGGCTGATGTCGCCCTCTACCCGACGTCAGAGCGCCTGGGGTATAAAAGCGTCAGCCGACGCCATCTTCTTCAGTCTTTCTTGCCTTGCGCTCAAGCAGAAGCAGTTCGCAAGTGCCGGTCGACCAGCTCCTGTGTTTTCAGCTACTGAAGTCTTCAAAAAAGCTAAGTACCCCGTTGGGGACCTTTTCTTGCCTCAGCCGATGTCAGATAAAATTGTAAAAGTTAATAATTGTTTAACTTGTGGGAAACAAATACCTCATAAGGATTTCCACTCTTACTGCTTACCCTGCCTAGGCCCAGAACACAACGCCTCGGCCTGTACAGCTTGTGCTTCTTTCAATAAACGCACTCTTAGGCGTCGGACAGAGTTTGCACAGGATTATTTTGGGGAAGATTTCTGTTATATCATGCCGTCGGAGCTTCCGACAGCACATTTACCTAAAAAACGGAAGGATAAGGACCGACACCCGCGGTCCGCGGTCTCGGCCGACACCACGCTTAGGCCTACCGCGAGTGTCTCGGTCTCTTCTGAGCCGGTTTCACAACCGCTACAGACCGACGACACCGCCCCACCGGTTACTCCGGTACCGGAGGCCAGCTCGGTGCCGGTTTCTGTTCTCCCCTCTGAGACCGTAGCCCAGGATATTTCTGACACCATTTCAGTGGATAAGACTACTCCAGCATGTGGGGCTGCCAGGCCACCAGTGTCTATGTCCATTAAGGCCTACACACGTGCTAAGGCTGCCAAACAGGCTAAGTCTCTCCCTCCAAGATCTGTTTCTCTGGGATCCACTTCTGGTTCTCAAATTTTAAGTTTAGCTGAGGACCTTATTTCTTTAATTAGGGGTTCTCAGCCACATCCAGAAAGAGGCTCTCAGCCGCCTTCTGTCAAGAGGCCTAGGGTTGAGCAGGTAGATACCCAGTCCTCCGATGAGGCCTCAGGTGATTCTGCACATTCAGACTACCAGGAGGAGGCCTTCCCGGCATACAAGGATTCTGATGCAGAGGAATCCATTCCCTCTGCTTCTCCTCCTGAGGAGTTTTCCTTTGGGGAAACGCTTCATTCCATGAGGGAACACTTCAAATGGCAAGGCCAAGAATACTCAGATTCTAGGAAAAGGTTAAGGGAATTTTTAAAGCTACCTCAGCATAGACCCTTAGCTATTCCTCCAGTTTTAAATGTGTTAGATGATGTGTACTTAGAATCTAGTGTTTCCCCTGACTCCCTCCCCCCTGCTCCTGTCAAGCCAGACAGGTACTACAGGGGCCCAGACACACATCAATTTCTGTACAAGAGCCATACTGCTGACCCTGAAACTATTTCTCAGGGGCCTAAAGGGGTTTCCTCCACTACTGCTAAGAATCCACTTCCTTCGGAAAGAGATTCTAGGGCTTTAGAAAGGTGGGGCAAGAAAGTATATACATCTTCCACCCTTTCTATGCGAGCATTAAATTGTCAATTTCATATGATTCAGTATCAGGAATACATGTTGGATGACTTGCAAAAGAAATTGGCTTCCCCTGAACCATTAGATAGAAAGGGGTTACAGGAATTGGTTCATAATACACAGCAGGTTAGCAACCATTTCCTTCAGTGTGGATATGATGCATTGGAAGCTTCATGTAGAGCAGCAATGACAGGTGCGGTCATACGCAGACATGCTTGATTAAAGGAACAAACATTGCCAGACCATGTGAAAATTAAGCTTTTGGACGCACCACTAGAGAAACATAAGCTATTTGGTGCTACTGCACAAGAGGTTTTAAAGAAAATAGAGGAAAAGGCAAAATCAGTGCAAACAGTCAAAGATTTCCTCCAGGTACAGCCTCCAAGATTCAGCAGGAATTGGCCTTCTAAGCATTGGTCCTTTCCAGACACAGACAAATTTCAAGAGGCAAAAACAGACGTGGCAGAGGTAGAGGGCAAACTCGAGGCTCCTACAGAGGACGTCAATGGCAGCCTCCGAACCAGAGAGGTGGGGCAGGACCTTCCACTGCTCCGCAGGGACAATCTCAATGACTTGACTTTGACTCCGCCATCCAGGGCTCAATTAGAAGCACCTTTGGGCGGAAAATTATCTTTATTCTCACAAAATTGGCACAATATTACAAAGGACAAATGGATACTGGACATAATAGACAAAGGATACAGATTCCATTTTCATACCCTACCAACAAGACAGGGCAGGCCAAACCTGCCACCAAATCAAAGGGCAGAGGCACTCAAACAAATAACAAACCTACTTCAAATAAGAGCAATAGAAAAGGTTCCTTCTGCAGAACAAAGCCAAGGATTTTATTCAAGACTGTTCTTTGTTCCAAGAAAAGAAAACCAATGGAGACCCATTCTGGACTTGTCCGCACTGAATACTTACCTTATTGTGCCAAAATTCAAAATGCTGACTTTACAGCAACTCCTTCCCATGCTGGGCAAGGGATCTTGGCTGGTAACTCTGGACCTCAAGGAGGCATACCTGCATGTCCCAATCAGACAAAGTTGCAGAAGATACCTCAGATTTCTTGCAGGCTTAGAGCATTATCAATTCTCAGCATTGCCCTTTGGCTTATCTACTGCACCCAGAGTGTTCACGAAATGCCTGGCATCAGTAATTGCACATTGCAGACTTCAGGGGATACAAATATACCCTTACCTGGATGACTGCCTTATACAAGCGGACAGCCAACAAGCCTTGTTAAAAAACTTGGACTATGTCATTCACCTACTGCAGGCCTTGGGATGCACAGTCAATATTCAAAAATCAAGTCTCGTACCATCCCAACAAATACCTTTCCTGGGTGCCACACTGGACACAAACACCCAGATGGCGTTTCTGACAAAAGAAAAACAAAAACAATTACCAGAATACTTCAGAAAATTGGCAACTCACACCCAGATGACTGCAAGGAAAATCCTGCAGGCCCCGGGTTTCATGGCATCTTGCATTCTTCTGATTCCACACACAAGGCTGCATATGAGGAAACTACAATGGTATCTAAAAAGTCTATGGTCTCAACACAGCCACAGCCTGGAAGCATTAATCCCACTCATTCCATGCCTTCAAAAGGAATTTCTGTGGTGGGCTCAAGCAAGCCAGATAAACAAAGGTCTGCCTTTCAGCAAGCCTCATACAAGTCAAACCATAACAACAGACGCCTCAGACCATGGATGGGGGGCGCACATGGAGGGCAGATGCATTCAAGGACAATGGACACAAAAAGAAAAGTACCTGCACATCAACCAAAAAGAAATGCTGGCAGTGATACATGCAATCAAGGCCTTCGGAAAGTTCATGCATCAGGGCCATCTACTAATAAAGACAGACAATACCACAGTTATGTGGTACATAAACAAGCAAGGAGGTACCCATTCCTACCCTCTTTGCAGACTGGCAATGAATCTCTGGGATATTTCCCTACAATTGAAAATAGAGCTACAATCCCAGTTTGTACCAGGGAAGGACAATGTTCTGGCGGACAGCCTAAGCAGAAACATCATGGATCCACACGAATGGATGTTGCATCCAGACATTTTCTTACAAATAACTCAAGCATGGGGAAGGCTGGACATAGATCTTTTTGCCTCCCACCTCAATCACCATCTGAAAAAGTTTTGCACAAGAACATACCATCCTCAAGCATGGAAGGTGGACGCTCTCTCCTTCAGTTGGAACTCTCTAGCACTATATGCCTTCCCACCTCTTCCTTTGATGACCAAGGTGTTACTAAAGATCAAGACAGAGCAACCGAAAGTCATACTGATAGCTCCAGACTGGCCAAGACAACACTGGTACCTACTGCTACGGAGCTTGACACACACCAGTCCGTGGCTCCTTCCTCAATGGCCACTTCTTCTGACACAGCACAATTACAGGACACTACACCCCAGCTTGAAAACATTGAAGCTGACAGCTTGGAAGATTCCATGACTATTCCTCAGGATACACTTTCCCAAAGGGTAAAAGATATCATCCTGGAGGCGCGCAGACCTTCCACTAGAAAAACATACTCAGCAAAATGGAAGAGATTTCTTATCTGGAACAGCAAAAAGGGTCAAGACCCATCAGTGATGAGCATTCCACAGATCTTAGAATATTTGGCTGAAATGCTCCACAATGGCCTTTCATATTCTTCCATAAAAATACATGCTTCAGCAATATCTGCCAAATATAACACTGATCCGCCTGTATTTTCTCACCCATTGCTAAGACAGTTTCTAAGAGGTATAAAGAACATCAACCCTCCAAGGAAACCACCAGTGCCTGCATGGGACCTCAACTCCATGCTGGAAAAATTAACTCTTCCTCCCTTTGTACCAGCAGCATCTTCAGAGTTGCAATTTCTGTCTTGGAAGACAGCTTTCCTTCTGGCAGTAACCTCAGCAAGAAGAGTCTCTGAGCTACAGGCCCTTATGGCAATACAACCATTTCTCATTTTTCATCAGGACAGAGTTTCTTTGAGAACCAATCCGTCATTCATGCCAAAGGTGGTATCCAGGGTGTCCCTGAATCAAGCTATTCACCTGCCTACCTTCTTTCCCAAACCTCAAAATAAAGGAGAGAGACTTCTGCACACCTTGGACATATACAGACAGTTGCGCTACTACTTGGACAGAACAGTCTTTCAGAAAATCTGACCAGCTTTTTGTAGCTTATGCTGCTGGATTGCAGGGAAAAGCAATTTCCAAACAGACAATTTCTAAATGGATTGGAAATTGCATTCGATTCTGCTACTCTTTTCATGGAAAAACTGTGCCAGCTGACATCAAGCCACATTCCACCAGAGCTACAGCCACCTCCACAGCCTTTTTAAGAGGAGTGGCGACAAAGGACATTTTAGAAGCTGCTACATGGAGCTCCGTGCATACATTTTCCAAACATTACAACCTGCCTTTATATTCCAGATCCAGAGCAGGGTTTGCTTCTGCAGTCCTGCAGGGCATTTTAGCTACACCATCTTTGTCTTAGTGCCTACCACCCCCAGGTTGGCTATGGTATTCAACCCATATGTCAGGACTGCAGTTGCAGAAGGACATAGTACAGTTTTGTACCTACCATAAATGTAGATGTCCGATAGGTATGCAACTGCAGTCAGGTTTTCCTTCCCACCTACCCCTCTGTGGTATTCTTTTGGGTTTCTACCCCTCATTTTAGCTACCTGGGGTAATCTTTTATGGTGTATTTGTTTTTATATTGTTGTACTTGTCTGGAATTTTTTCTCTATTTTCAAAATTTAGCCTTCCTTAGAGGGCACCTGGCATCTGGGGAAAGAAACACTGAAGAAGATGGCGTCGGCTGACGCTTTTATACCCCAGGCGCTCTGACGTCGGGGAGAGGGCGACATCAGCCGACGCCGGACCCAGACTTTGGAATCCGGCCGACCGAAGGGCTGCCTGAGGCAGGACAACCCAAATGTCAGGACTGCAGTTGCATACCTATCGGACATCTACATTTATGGTAGGTACAAAACTGTACTTTTCAGGTAGGGGATTGTTGAGCCAGCCCACATCCTAGCTGTTAGTCATGGCCTGAGGTGTATTTTCTCTGTTGTAATTCCAGTACAGACTGCATTTCTGTGAATTGGTGCAAAAGTGATAGATCTGGCTATGAGCAGAGGTGGAATCTATTCCAAACTGATAAGTATACTTTTTGCAACTTAATTTGCACTGTGCTGTATTTATACATTTGCTTATTATTTATACTTGTGCTGTATTCCTACCCATCCTCCTTGTTGGTATCTTGTTCTTATACTTGTGACTTTGCAGTTGCCAGCCCCTACTGTAAATTTCGCCTGGGACACTTCCCCCCAGTCTAGTGTCATTAGCTCATTTTACCTATTACAGAGAGAACATTTGAGAAGGCCAACCCCCTTAGTTTGTTAAGCTTGAATTATCTTCTGCTCCTCCTTTCTCACTTTCCACTTTACTAAAAAAAAAAAAAAAACTTTGCTAGAATCTACCTGTGTTCTGACTGAGTGTGCTTATCAGCTGATAAGTATATTTTCTGGCACTTTTTAACTGTTCAGAGGTGAATAAAACAATAATTGAGTTCAGTTCAGAATACATTTTGAATAAATTGCATTTATTTAAACTGTTGTTTTTAGTGCTGTTTTAGCTGCTTTTCTGTAAAAAAAAAAAAACACAAAAAAATCTAAGCCTGTTTCCTACCTTTTCTGAAACTAGTGTAGTGCAGATACAGATTTGCTGTATCCAGGACTGTATGTAAGATTCTGAGCCCCTTCAAGCCTTTCTGTGTTAGAGGGAAGCCTTCTAGCTTATCGGTGGGAGTGGCAAGCACTAGGTAGCCTATCTACCACAAGATGAGTGGTTTCTGGTCCAGAAATTGTAGTTTATTGGCCGTTTGGGCAGTGTTTCCATCTCTTTCAACTTCTGGTTTAAAAGCCCGCATTTGCACCCCCCCCCACACCTTCCTGTAACTAGTCTACTGCAGATAAAGATTTGCTGTATCCAGGACTGTTTGTTAGCTCCTGAGCCCCCAAGCCTTTCTGTGCTGGAGGGAAGCCTTCTAGCTTATCAGTGGGAGGGGTAAGCACTAGGTAACCTATCTACCACATAAAGAGTGGTTCTGGCCCAGAAATTGTAGTCATTGGTCATTTCGGCAGTTTTTCCATCTCTCTCAACTTTCTGATTTAAAATCCCGCATTTGCACTTGTTTCCCCCTTTCATGTAACTAGTGTAGTCCAGATACAGGTTTGCTGTATCCAGGACTGTTTGTAAGCTCCTGAGACCCCCAAGCCTTTCTGTGTTGGAGGGAAGCCTGCTAGCTTATCAGTGGGAGTGGTAAGCACTAGGTAACCTATCTACCAGATTAAGGAGTGGTTCTGGCCCAGAAATTGTAGTTATTGGCCATTTGGGCAATTTTTCCATCTCTCTCAACTTTCTGATTTAAAAGCCTGCATTTGCACTTGCTTCTTTCCTGTAAGTAGTCTAGTCCAGATACAGATTCTTAGTTTTAGCACTTGAATTTGCTTATTCGTGCTCAGCACTTGTTCAGAACTTGTTGTAAGCACCACATACGCTAGAAATTACTACACCACTCAACCTTCCTCATTACATAGAGGAAAACAGTTTTTGTACTTACTTTCCTCACTTGCTTAGAGAAAAACAGCTCTTGTATTCACTTTCCTCACTTATCTAGAGGAAAATAGTTTTTTATTCAAGCGTGTCCAAGGGTCAGCTCCCAGTGTTCTCTCCTATCTATCTGATGAATCTGGGCATCTTGGAGCAATGTAGCAATTGGCTCATGTACACACACAACCCTGTCTTCCTACCACCCAACACTACAACCTGTGAGAGATGCACTTTTCTAGTCAAACTGGAGGTAAAGCTCTCTCAAACCAAGACTGAACTTGACGGTCAAGAGGAGAAGGTAAACACTTGCACCACACCACACTCATCACATAGTCCCACTAAGTCTACATCACCAAAATCCACACATAGAAACACAAAAACATTTGCGAAGGCTCTCAGTAATAATCTGCTCAAGCAACAGAGACCTCCAAAGCAGAAACACAAGCAACCTCCACCCCCCCCCCAACACAACCCAAATGACACATAGCCCACAGACTCAATGTGCCACTCAACCACAGCTTATAAGGCAAAACAACATACCCAACACGCTAGTCATAGGTAACTCTATAGTCAGGCACACATGTCCCACTCACCAGGCTAAACAAGGAGAAGGTTACTGTCAGCTGCCTGTCAGGTGCCAGGATCTGCCACATAACCCACGCAGTCAGGTCACTCCACAACAAGTACAAATATGACTGTCATTGTCCATGTTTGTGTGAACAACCTGAGACGTACCTCCCTGGACTACATGAAAAGAGACATGGAAGAGCTCTCTGATCTTGTAGCCTAGGCAGGTATGACGCTAGCCCTGAGTAGCATTCTGCCATCGTCCAGAATGATACCACAGTACAGGGACAAAATGATTGACTTCAACAATTGGCTAAGCTTCTGGTGTCATTCTAAGGTGATCCAATATCTGTCTGCCTGGGACAACATGGTCGACAGACCACAATGCTTTGCCAGAGATGGCCCTGCACCTGTTGGCCCTAGGATTCCAGATACTGGCTAAGGCTCTTGCCGCCCCTATAGTGCTTTTTTTAGGCAGGGTTCAAATGACAAATTCACCACCGTAACAGAAACAGGCAAGCAAAAACTGAGGGTAATGCTGCTTAGTGCTAGAAGTCTAAATCTCAAAATGCACTCACTCGAGGCACTCTTTAAAATGGAGAACACCAATATCTGTGCAGTGACTGAGACCTGGTTCAAGGCTCCAGAGAGCACCCCTGCACTACCAGGCTATAACTCATACCACACTTTTCGGCCATGTAACCTGGACCGGAGCACTAAAGACAGAGGTGTGTCCATATTCATTAAGGATATCCACACCTCCAGGCTAGTTGCTCAACATAATGCATCCAGGGTTATCCAAGTGCAACTAACTCTGGGCAAAATTGCAGTCCAAATTGTAGCTTGCTACAGATCCCCCACTGTACCCCAGGATTCCCACTCCTCTTTTCTTGATATACTGGAAAATGTTAGGGTTCAACCAAACACCTTAATAATGGGCGATTTCAACTACCCCACCATTAACTAGGAAAACTACTCATGTACCAACTCCTTCGCTCAACACTTTCTGGAATTCATAAATTCCAATGCGCTGGATCATCTTATCCACACCCTCACCAGGGGCAACAGTATCCTAGACCTAGTCATTACCAACATGAATGACCAGTGATCCACACCTGAAGTCAACTCCTCGTTGGTCCGGTCCGACTATCAGCTAATCACCCTAGATACCCCCCCCCCGCCACTAAGGAAACCATGGTAAAAAATTTCTCCAAAGCCAACTTCATGCTTCTTAAGACAGAAGTGGTGAACTTCTTGACACTCATGCAGATGGACAACACAGTTACGACTGCTAAATCCTACACAAATGCACTCTATAAGCACTTACACGAGTGCATGGATTGTGCTATCTCAAACAGAACCAAGACGTTATCCTCCAAAAAAAGGAAGCTAATCTGGTGGTCCCCTGTCATAAACAAACTGTACAACAGAAGGAAGAAACTGTTGCAAAAGAGAGTAAAATCCCATGAGTGGAGGAGCTCTCTGGTCAGCCTCAGTAAGAAGCTGAGATCCGTTATAAGCTCCTCTAAAGCTAGATATCGCCATTGATTCTAAGGACAACCACAATGCATTCTATAGCTATGTCAAGAATCTCAGTGGCAATACCCAGATCTGCTCTGAATTGCAGCACAACGGCACGAAAATTACAGAACCAACTGATATTGCCAACATCTTGGCAGATAGGTTCACTGGTAACTTTACCCCCCTCTCAACCCCTAAAGGGCCCATATCTATACAGGAAGAATGCAGAGGCGCTGTAATCACAACTACCCAGGGTAAAAGCTGCACTCTCTAAAGCCAGAAACACATCATCCATGGGGACCGGATAACATCCCAGGCTGCGTTTTGCACTAACTTCAGAACGAACTGTCTCCCCACCTAAGCACCATGTTCAATCATAACCTCACATCAGTCTTTGTGCCCACTGAATGGCACACAGTTACAGTTATCCCACTCCACAAAGGGGGAGCCACCACTGATCCCGGGAACTATCGCCCTATTAGCCTGACGAGCCTGGTCTGCAAGGCCATGGAACATATCATCATGGAACTCTTAAACAAAGACATTGGTAACCTCCAACTCTGGACCCCATACAGTTTGGGTTTGTGAAAGGCAGATCATGCCTCCTGAACCTGATTGACTTCTGTGAGGCAGTTACCAAAACCTTAGAAGAGGGTAAGGTGGTTCACACAGGCTATCTTGACCTCACCAAGGCTTTCGACACCATCCCCCATTCTGGAATTATAGCTAAACTCACTAAACTAGGTATAAATCCCTATGTCACAAGATGGGTTGCCAGCTGGCTCACTGACAGAACCCACACTGTGAAAGTAGCAGACTCTAAATCCAACTTCAGACCAGTGACAAGTGGAGTACCACAGGGTTCAGTCCTGGGTCCTCTCCTGTTTGGTATCTACTTCTCTGAAGTACAGGCTAACATAGAAGGTGTTTGGCTAACAAAGTTCGCAGATGACTGCAAAGTAGGAGCCATAATCAAAACTCCTAACGATGTGGACATCCTACAAAAGAGACTCACTGAGACAGATGCCTGGTGTCAAAGCCATGGCCTCAAGCTCAATGCCAAAAAGTGCATTGTCATCCCATTTGGTAAAAACTCTGTACCCATGAACTACCACATAGGAGGTAGTCTACTCAACACCGAAAGTGTGATAAGAGGCCTTGGGACACAGGTGGACAGTAGTCTCTCCTTTGATAATCACATCGCCACAGTAGTCAGGAAATCCTTCTACGTGGCACACCTCATCACAAAAAGTTTCTCATCCAGGAAAAAAGAGGTCATTGTTCCCCTCTACGCATCACTCATTAGACCCATTAATAGAGTACAATGCCCCTTTTGGTATGTACCTCACAAGACATCTACAACAACTGGAAATGCAGCAGAAAAATCTCACAAAGAGGATTACCAGCCTCAAACAGATGCCCTACGCAGACTGTCTCAAAATAAAATCCAGGTTTACTCCGTCGCATATCGCCTACTCAGAGGCAATCTCTGCCTAACATACAAAGCTATGTCAAACCCAGAGCTGTTGGACATGCTCCACTTAAAGAAATCCCAATCCCTCCGAGCTACACGATCTAGGGACACGTTGGAGGGATACATTCCTGTCCCAGAGACTTCCCATACACTGGAACAAACTACCTATCTATATCAAAGCTCCTCATTAGCATTCTTCAAGAAAAATCTTGATGATTGGATGGGAGATAGGAAATTCACCCCGGGGATCATTTCTGTGGCTCTGCTTGACAGGGGCACAGGAAAATAATTTTCTTGGGTGGCGAAAGCCAGGGTACCATTTGGCTAGGCTTATATAGGCCCTAGGGCCAATAGCCTAGTACCTACCTATAACCCTATGGTGTCAGAGCCATGACCTCAAGCTCAATGCCAAAAAGTGCATTGTCATACCCTTCGGCAAAATCTCTGTACCCATGAAGTACCACATAGGCAGCAGTCTCCTTAACACCGAATGTGTAATCAGAGATCTTGGGACCCAGGTGGATAGTAGTCTCTCCTTTGATAATCATATTGCCACAGTAGTCAGGAAGCCCTTCTGTGTGGCACACCTCATCACAAAACGGTTCTCATCCAGTATATCTGTTATGGCTTAGTGGTAAATTACTTAGTCTATGGTTTGCAGGGTCTTGGGTTTGAGCCTTGCAGAGGCTGTTTATTTTTGGTTTGGGAGGGTGGCTTAATGGTTAAGGTGTTTACCTTACAAACACAAGGTGCATGGTTTTGAGTCACACAAGAGATAACTGGCTAGGCTTAAATGGCTCACAAGGGCAGTTAGCTTAGTACTAATCTATGAACATTTCCATGAACAAAAAAGAAGTCATTGTTCCCCTCTACTCAACACTCATTTGAACCATTATAGAGTACAACGCCCTTTTGCAATGTACCTCACAAGACATCTGCAGCAGCTGGAAAGGCCACAGAAGTACCTCACAAAGAGGATTACTGGCCCTGACCATCTCAAAAAATTCCAGCTTTACTCCGTAGCATATCGCTTACTCTGAGGTGATCTCTGCCTAACATATAAAGCTATGTCAAACCCAGAGCTGTTGGACATGCTACACCTAAAGAAATCTCAATCCCTCCAAGCTACAAGCTCTAGGGACATAAACCTTGTCATCACAATAAACAGGACATGCTGGAGGGATAAATTCCTTTCCCAGAGACTTCCCATACACTGGAACAAGCTACTCATCTATGTCAAGCAAAGTTCAACATTAGCACTCTTCAAGAAAAATCTTGATGAGTGGATGGGAAATAGGAAATACACCCCAGTCTGCTCGACAGTGGCACAGGAAAATAACTTTCTTGTGAGGTGTAAGCCAGGGAATCTTGTTGGCTAGGCTTACTTAGGCCCTTGGGTCGATAGCCTAGTATCTACCACCTATGAACCTATGAGAGCAACCCTATTAGCACTGCAGGACTTTCAAGACATTCTCCCTGTTGGGACAATTGCAGTACAAACTGACAACATCTGTGGTTTCATGCATCAACAAACAGAGAGGAACCTGTTCTTAGTCCTCTTGTCGAGATGCAATGAGAGTGTGTCAGTGGACGATCTCTTCCAACCACTTTCTTGTCCAATGCACATGCCGAGGAAATCCCATGTTTTAGCAGACAGGCTCAGCAGGTCCCTTCTGATGCCTCATGAATGGTTTCTCAGTGGTGAAGAAGATTTTCTGTTGTTGGGGCCAACCTTGCCATGACCTCTTTTCCTCTCCCCACAACAGCAAGTGCAGCTGATTCTTTGCCCTAATCTCCCCCTCAGGGGAGTCACCGAGAGATGCTGTAGTCCACGTTTGGCCCTCCGTTCCCCTTTTTGATTATCCTCTGTTACCTCTGATTCCAAACGTTTTACAGAAAGCACTTCAGTTGAAGAGAACAGTTATCCTCATTGCTTCTTTTTGGCCTTGTTAGGTGTGGCTCCCCATCCTTTGGTATCATCTTTGTTATCCGCCATGCATACTGGAACCCAGTCCAGACCTTCCGTCACACCCTTCCATTGTGAAACATCTTGACATTCCAGACCTCAACTTGGCTGCATGGTTTCTCCAATTTCACTGATAGCTATACAGCCTAGGCTTTCCTCCCCAGACCAGCAGATACTTGTATCTTCCCACAAGGCCTCTACAAAAAAGATTTACAAAAGTAAATGGAAAAGATTCTCTGTTTGGGCTGTACAGAGAGAAGTGGATCCCTTCACTGCTTCTGTCTTTGTGGTCCTAGAATTTTTAACATCTGTTTTTCAAAAAGGTGCTAATTTTTCTACTATCAGAGTACAGTTAGCAGCTATATTTTATTTTCATTCAGGAGAAATTACTTCCTTATTAACTTCCTTAAAGTTGTGCAAGGCCTTTCTAGAAAGTATCTTTTTGCTTAGGCCCCCAATGAAGGACCCATCACCCCCCTGTGATGTGACATTTGTACTACAAAGATTAAATCAGAAACCTTTTGAACCATCAGTTAAGTCTAATTTAACATTTTTGTCATGGAATACAGCCCTTTTGGTAGCTATTACATCTGCAAGATGAGTTTCTGAACTCCAGTCTGTCACAAATCACTTCACCTTTTTTTCCACAAAAGACATGGTTACCTTGCAAACCAGTCTGTCTTGCAAAAAGTAGTGTCCAAAGCAAATGTCAATCAGGCCATTATCTTTCCTGTATTTTTCCCAACTTTGCTAACAAGTAGGACTACACGCTACACCTTTTGGATGTGCATAGGCAATTACATTTTTTAGCTGCACAAAAGATTTCAGGAAGTCAGAACAAGTGTTTGTCTCCTTCTCTCCACGAACAAATTAGGATCACCATTTTTTAAAATTACCCTGGCCAAATGGATTACCAATTGCATTTTCTTTATTTACAGTCAGCAAGATCTGTCCCTACCCAGACCTCCTAAAGCACATTCCACTAGGTACATGACCACCTCTTCTGCCTTTTGGTTGAGAAATTCAGCAGCAGCAGCTTATCTGTTGGATTCAAGAGTCTTGTACATGTGGCCGAATTGGATCCAAGACCCAATTGTTGAGGAAATATGAAAATGGACAACACATATGCATAGTTATGGTGAGTACATAACTTTAATATTTTAGAAAGTAAAGTCCTGTAGTCAGAGAGTAAAATTCACTTGGTTTTAAGGTTTTTAATTTTAGAAGCAGTTTTCCAGGAATTCAGCTAACTCTGTCTCTTGAGGGGCATACTGTTGCAATCCATTTTTTCAGAATTAAGTATTATTAATGATTTTATTTTTATTAGCAAAACTGGATGCTTCCTCCAGTGTGTCAAATATTTTAGTTCTTACAGAAATAAATCATTTGATCTATGCAGGAAACACCAAAGTGGCTTTAATATTGTTCTTTTTAAGTTCATTAATCGGTGGTAAACAGGATTTTATTTTTCTCGTTTCTTTACTGGAGTAATTATTGTCAAACCTGACTACATGTTCACCTGTTTTAACAAGTGGGCTGGACCATGCTGGCTTTAATATTTGATCTTTTTCTAAACTGGACATAAACTTAACTATAATTACATGTGGCGATGAATTTCCCCCTTACGAAGGTGCGCTCAAGGATTTATGTGCCCTTTCCATTCCAAAACATAAAGTTTCAGGTAGATTTAATGTTTTATGTAGCCAGGGTGTTAAGAAGTGTATTATATTGTCTCCCTCATATTTTTTTCAGGTATGTCATAAATTCTAATGTTGTTTCACCTGTGTCTGTTTTCTAAATCATCTGCTTTATCTGTAAACCAATTATTTTATTTTAAAAGAAATTCAGTCTGAGATTCGCAGTTATTCTCCTTTCATGATCATTTAAAGCTTTTTTCACACTGGTGATTTTTGCACTTTGTTTCATAAGAATTTCTAAATCTTCCATCTCCTTTCTGGACTCTTATTTCAAACTTTCTATTCTGGTATCCAGTCTGTCCATTTTAAGTAATATACCCTGCATGCTGCGGTAGCATTGTCGCCTCACAGTAAGACGTTGTCCTGTTCGATTCTCAGCTAAAGCGTCTTCTGTGTAGAGACATGCGTGAATTGGCGTACCTTCATTGAAGGTTGTGCGTCAGGCCTGGCAAGTCGCTATGTAAAAATCTACTGCCAATCATTAGCGGACTGGAGTTCTGCTGTGGCGACCCCTAACCGGGAAAAGCCGAAAGATACAACAACAACTAGATATTATTAACTAGATGTCTTGTTTAACACATGAATCCCGAGTACCATTTCTGAAGTGTCTCATGTTGAAGTCTCTTCTCTCTTAACCAAGCAGCTGAAATTCTGATAGGAAAATTACAGCTTTCGAAGAACTTAAGGCTAGAAACCTCTTCTCTGATTATTAGTAAATAAAATTAGCTAACATGTATCTCCAGATTTTAATTTTCTGTTATATTTTCATATTTCATTAGTGCAGCACCCCTCCTCGCTGCAGTGTAGCAAGTATTTGAATATGGTTTGTAACTGGTGTGGAAGTCAAAGCTATACTAACTGTCGAATCTGCTGTGGCAGAAGTGCCAAAAGATTATCACTGTTGCAATACTGGCATACTTGAACATGTACATTTAGGATAAGTTCCAACACAATTGTACTTTATCTGTTTTATTTTTTATATGTTGTATATAGTTTGAGTGGTTTTGTTGTTTTGAAAATTTGTTCAAATATTATTGTTTATTATCCTACTGCTGCAGTTTCTTTAGAGTCAAAAAATGTTTCAATAAAAAAGAAAAAAGAAAAGACTGGAAGAATCTGATAATACCTAGGACAGCTTTAGCAATATGTAGGGCTTAAGCTGTGAACTGAGGACTGGCAACTTATCCAACAGATATAGAAGTGGACATAATGATCTACCCAGCTGAGGTTCATATTGACAGTTTGTGTTCCTTTGATAGCTCTGTACCTTAGATGGCTTTGGACATTTTTTCCCCTGTTGTCACAAACTGTTTCTTGTTTAAAGTTTAAGCAGGTAAAATGTATGAAAAAAAATGTGAGCCCTTCTTTACATGTGCACAGTTATTCAAATAACCAACCAAGATGGATGTGTATATGTTAATCGAGTCTAGTATTGTTTAAAATTTGGGGAATGTGCAGTGACTCTATGCTTTAGCCAAGAGTTCACTTTTAGGCTGTGAAGA
Organism: Protopterus annectens; assembly: GCF_019279795.1. NCBI lineage: Eukaryota > Metazoa > Chordata > Ceratodontiformes > Protopteridae > Protopterus > Protopterus annectens. The sequence continues at coordinate 442,634,674 of NC_056729.1, read as the reverse complement.
AGTATTTTGCTTATTTTGCTTTGGTTTTGTGTAGACACAGGAACAAGGCATTGGCTCTGGCAGATTTGGTCGTGTCATTCCTGCAGGTGCTGTTGTATTTGGCATGGCAGTGGAATGCCCAGAGATACGCAGACATCATAGGTAAGTGTTATTGAATAGAAAAAACAAGGCAAAAGTGAATTTGAGCATACTGGCAAAAAGGTGAAGTAAAACTGAGAAAGAATAGTAAGAAGAAATATTTGATTACAGGGTGATAAATGTTTGTAAGCAGTATTATATGTAATAGTGTGCATTATTGGCCAGCACTATATGCATTTTGTAACAAGAAGTGGGATAAAGAAGGTAATCTTTTTTTCATCTTTGTGGGTTTTTTTTTTTTGTAACTTCAAATCTTTAACTCTTTTATAAGGTGTAAGTGCAGTTTTGAGCTTTTAATCAGGATGCAGTACCCTTCTGAACATCATGATCCTACTACAGATTTCTTTTGTTTGGCATCTGGCATTCTTGTCATTGTCTTCCTACAATAGTTACAAATGTCTTTTGATTTATATTTGACCCTTTGTTAATTCAGTAAATCCATTTAAGCCTGGACCATGATGCTGGGAGACCCACTGAGGTATCTGTAGAGAGCAGTGGAAATTTGAACAGGTTACTGTAGCAATTCTGTACTCCTGTCGATAAGTGCCAGTGGATATGGAATACCTGAGCTTTCCACAGATCTGGCAGATGAAATCTTTGTTTAGTATTATAGCCAAGGGATGGCACCTCACAAATACAGCATCCCCTCTTGCTATATTTTAGCGTCAGTATTGGAATGTGGTTCTGGCTACTTGATGTGGGAGTCAAACCTACAACATTTTCATGCTCTGTTATCAAAACCAAGAGCAGAAGCAATTCACGTAAGCTTTCAGAAGTGTCTTTGTAACTGTAGCTTATAGTTATGCACAGAATATTACTGTTTCTGTTTCTCTGACAGGTGATTCTTGAGTAGAAATGTTGCCGACTTATTTAAATGGTGTTAAAATAAACATGAAAACCAAACTGTCTACAGTAAAATGTTTGAAAAATAATTAAGGAAAAACATTTTTTTTGCTGAACTACATCTAAATAACACAAAGGATATTTTTATACTAATTGATTTATGTGCATTTTTTCAGTGAAGTCTTATGTTTCTAGTATAACAGTTTGGTATGGCATGGTGTAAAATATAGTTTAGTATAGTATGCTAGAGAGATATAATTGATCTAATATTGAGAATATTCCTTCATTGGTCCCATAGCTATATTTATTCTCTCTGCACAGATAAATGTAGATTAATTTTTTTCTAAAAGTTGTGTGAATCCTATGGAAAGCACAAGGTACTTCTCTCAGAATTGGTGTAAAGGTCTCCCTCTCATTGTGTTATGCATATGCTGGTGTTTCTACACTGGGATTATGCTTTGCAGACTGGTAGGAGTCTAGCTTACCTAACAATAAGGCCTCATTTTGTGTTGCCTCTCACCGTATTGTCTTGGAACCAGACTCTGCTTCTTCTGGGTGTAAGTGCTGCCTCATTCTTCAGTGTGTCATGCCTCTTCTGCATTCCTGGGTTTGCTGTGGTCTTCAGGATTCTGAGTACACCGTCATCCAGTACTTACCTCCCTAGATGCTGACCTCTGATTGGTGCCTAATATCAGTGAGCTTCTTACCAAACCTGACATGGTGCTTCTTTCCTTTTACCAATTTTTTGTTGTCAGGGGACAGTTACCAATGAGACAACTTGTCTAAACTCCCATTAAGTTCCTTTGACCTTGAATGCAAGGACGTTTTGGCTGTAAAGCTTATATGTCCTATGGCCTCCCATTTATTGTTTTAGTTTAGTGTTTCTGATATTGTTTACTTTCCTGAAATGGTCAAATTGTTGTGCCTCCCTGGGAGATTTTGCAAGTCCAAAATCCTCTACAGCTTTTTTGTTTCAGCATCTTTAATTCCTGTGGCTTACTTCATGCTAACAGTGATTTAAAGCTGCATTTCTATTTGTTTTCTGGAGTGATTGCAATAGAGGCCGTATCTGGACTGTGTTTCTGAGGATGAGAGAACTCTAGAAGCCAGTTAATCCAGTACTTGTGGGATAAGAAGTCTTCCTGTTTTATTGCTGTGTCAGTAATAGTCAAACAAGGAAAGTCTTGTAAAGGTCATGTCACCATGCCCTTATTAGCGCGCGTGTGTGTGTGTGTGTGTGTGTGTGTGTGTGTGTGTGTGTGTGTGTGTGTGTGTGTGAGGGTTGCAGTGGCTTTTTACCCTTCTGCCTCTGTTTGTACTTCTTATTGCAGTGTTCATGAATGCAGATTAATCTAATTTGAGGTGCCCGTTAGCGGCTAGTTGGGGCATGATTTTGTACTTAATGCCTGGCTGGTTCTGTGAATCCTCCCTACTGTTGGACAGTGTTGTCCCTTAGTAGTTTAGTTGGCCTTGCCCCTATCTTGGAGTGTGGTCTACAACTTTTTCTGTGACCATGCTGGTGGGTTGGATCTTAAGGAGATAGCTGCCCAGTTTACTGAAAAGCCTTGTACTCATTTTTTTGATTGGTTGTGGTTCTCCTTTTGGATAAAATGGTACCATGTGCCTCCCCTGGTAGCTGTAGATGTTCCTATCTTATAGCAGTTTTGCGTGTGCTGCGGTCTCAGTTTCTTCAAGTGTCCCTGAGCTATCTCCTGCCTATTTTTCTCACTAGATGGGAAGACTGAGGCTTCATTCTAGCTGTTCAAGCAGTTTCTTAAGAATGCTGTTTTCCTTGCTACATTTAAGAGCTATCTTTCTCGGTCCTTGGACTCTCTGCTCAGCTGGCTTGCCTTTCTGCTGTTAGGTCTTTGGCCTTGAGATTTTGGCATTTATTTAATGAATTAATTCATTCCCAAGTACTAACTTTATTCTGTTTTAAGATTGGGTTGAGCCAGAGTCTACCAGGGTAGTCAGTGCTTATAAGGCAGAGAACCACTCCTGGGCAGTACATTAGATTATTGCAAAATGCAGGTAAATAATCACAATGTACACTTGTCTAAGGGAAATTAGAGGTTTTCTGGTTCACCTGTCAGGGATGTGTTAAAAAACAGGAGCCCCCAGCTTGAAAAGCACAAATGTTTGTCCTTGGAATGAGCTTTCTTCCTTGTGACACTACTTTTCTTGGGGGTTCCCAGAGGTTGAGGCCTGCCAAGTATGAGAAACGTCCCTTTAATGTTTTCATGTCCTGTTTCCACTTCTCACAAAAAATAGTTTGTAGTTGATGGCCCAGTTTTTTCTTCTCACTGTTTCTGCACAGAGGCAGAAATCAGAAAGGGATAAGGGGTCCTTCAGTTCATGGGCAGGTGCAACCTTGCCAGTGTTCCCCAGGGCCCGGGGCAACACTGGGGTTTATTAGATTGATTGGTGGTTTCTCTCCCTGTCCCAAAGGACAGGGCTTGCAGTTGCCACTTGCATTCCTTAGTGGGTAGGCATTTAGGTTTTCCGCAACATTCCTTCTAGCCTTTACTACTTTCACGTTGGCTCCTTCTTCAGAATTCCTGTCTCCATTACTTAGTCTGTTCTTTGGCAAACTTTGTCAACTCTGCCTGTGGTCTGCACTGATCTCCATCTGCCAACATTACAGTGACAGCACTGTCTGTGGGAATTAGACCTCTTCTAATTAGGCTTTTCCCCAGGACTTAGTTTCCTGAACTTTATTATAGTATGCTTGTAGCTTTCTTCTTGAGGTTTAAGCATAAATCCAATCAAATAAATTCTTGCCTTCAGTGTTAGAGGGCAGCAAATATTTTTTTTTCTACTGTGCCACTTACTTACAGATAGGACCCACTTTGTTCCTCTGCAGGTGGGTCTTTACTGTGAATGTCTCTGAAAGTTTGGCAAGTATATACATTTATTTTATTTATTTTACATTTGTGTACCAGTCGTGTGCAACTGGGCCATAAGCCCATTTTCAGTGGAGGCCAGGGGAGAAAACCTCCATACAGAAAAATATGTGTAAGAGGTAACAACATGTTAGGAATACATTTATAACTACATAGGACAATAATACAAAAAAACTGATGCCTCAAAATGCAATTATATTTACAAAATACATAGGCCAGCAATGTGAGCAATTTCCAGTAATTGCAGACTAGATAGGTACAGAGTATCATTTAACAGTTGAAGTTATGCAATGAACAGAGTTAAGCTTATGGAGTTAGAAGAAACTGTTTGGTAGGTTGCTAGTAGTCATTTGTAAGGAAAGGCAGTAGAGGCCTGCAAGGAATGATTTGATCTTGAATTCTAGGTGTGGAGGAAGTTGGAAAGAATTTGGACTGCATAAGAAGGTAGGAGTTGTGGTATTTTATGAGGAAGGTGGGAGTGGCAGAGAAGTATGTGAGTGGTACAGAATATGTACGAGGGTAGTGTGACAGTGGTGAGGTCTGCAGTGGGAGTGACAGATGCGTTTAAGGTGGAGGTGGGATTACATCAAGGATCAGCTCTGAGCCATTTTTTATTTGCAGTGGTGATGGACAGGTTGACAGACGAGATCAGAGAGGAGGCCCCATGGACTATGATGTTTGCAGATGACATTGTGATCTGTAGTGAGAGTAGAGACCAGTTTGAGGAGACCCTGGAGAGGTGGAGATATGCTCTAGAGAGGAGAGGAATGAAGGTCAGCAGGACTAAGACAGAATATATGTGTGTGAATGAGAGGGAGGATAGAGGAATGATGAGGATGCAGGGAGTAGTGTTGGCGAAGGTGGATGACTTTAAGTACTTGGGATCAACAGTTCAGAGAAATGGTGAGTGTGGAAGAGAGGTGAAAAAGAGAGTACAGACAGGGTGGAATGGGTGGAGAAGAGTGTCAGGAGTGATTTCTGACAGACGGGTACCAGTAAGAGTGAAGGGGAAGGTCTACAAGAGGGTAGTGAGACCAGCTATGTTGTATGGGTTGGAGATGGTGGCATTGACAAAAAGGCAGAGATCAGAGCTGGATGTGGCAGAGTTAAAGATGTTAAGATTTGCACTGGGTGTGACAAGGATGGACAGGATTAGGAGTCAGTATATTAGAGGGTAAGCTCAGGTTGGACGGTTTGGAGAGAAAGTCAGAGGGTCGAGATTGAGTTGCTTTGGACATGTGCTGAGGAGGAATGCTGGGTATATTGGGAAAAGGTTGCTAAGGATGGAGCTGCCAGGTAAGAGGAAAAGAGGAAGGCTTAAGATAAGGTTTATGGATGTGATGAGAGAGGACATGCAGGTGGTTGGTGTGACAAAGCAAGATGCAGAGGACAGGAAGAAATGGAAACAGATGATCTGCTGTGGTGACCCCTAACAGGAACAGCTGAAAGAGAAGAAGAAGAAGGTAGGCAGTCAAGGATTCTTGGATGGTTTTAATGATTTACTCAAGAGGTTGGAGCAGTGCTGAGGGAGGGTAAGGATAGAGGGGGTATAGAGTTAACCAGAAGAAATGCAGGAGCAGAGCCAGTTTTTGCTGAGATGGTCTCAAATGAGTAGTTTAAATTTGTGTGTATTGGTGGTGTTCAGAATTTGTTGGTGGATGGTGGTACAGATTTTGGATATTTTGTGCGACTATAAAGATTCTCTGGAAGTATTATTGGCTTTTGAGACTTTTAGTAACAGTTTCTCAGAGGATCTTAATACTTGGGTTTTGCTATAGGGCTGTACTAGGTTGTGGAGTGCTGGGCAGTTATGAGGTTGAAATATAATGGAGTGAGCCAGGTTAGTTAATGTTGAGAAGGTAGGTAGTTTATTCCAGTTAAGTTCCCGTAAAACTGTGCAGTGGTGAGATCTGTTGGTAGGATTAATGGCAAATCTGTCTTATTTTATTATAGCAGGCCTCCAGTTTGGTTAAATCAGATTTTCTAAGATTTGTAAGGATAGGTGAGGTGTATAGTGTAGTAGATAGGAGATGTGACCTGGTAGAACTGATGAGAAATAGTTTCGCTCTGTAGAGAGCCCCTAGTAAGATATGCTTCTTTAATGGTTAGTGCTAGGTGTTTATCAGATTTATGTGAGTTGTCAGTTGTTACACCAAGCAGTTTTGTTTGCTGTACAGGTTTCTATTCTGGTTTTGTTACAGGAGTAAATGATAAAGGATGGCTGGTTACCTTGTGGCGTGCTTTTTGTAAAGATAATTAGTTTTGTTTTGTTTGAGTTAAGTTTTAGTTTGTGGTCTGAGAGATATTTTTCGATTTCTAGAAAGGACCTTTGTGTTGTTTCATGGAGTGTTGAGAGTGTAGGGGCTTAACAGATGAAAGAGGTGTCACCTGCATATTGGATGATGGTGGCTTTGCTAGTGGTAATGCATAGTTTATTTGTAAATATAGAGAAGAGGAGTGGTAAGAGAATTGACCCTTGGGTACACCTACAGAGACATCTAGTAGAGGAGGGATTGAGTGTAGCCACTTAACTGCTTGCTGGCGATCTGTTAAATAACTATGGAACCAGGTAAAGGCTGGATGGGATAGATTTATGAGTGCTAGCTTATTTATCAGTTTTTGGTGTGATACTTTGTTAAAAGCTTTTGACAGATCCAGAAAAATAGAGGAGAGTAATTGACCGTCATTTCTAAGTTGTTTGATGGATTAGTAAAGTTGACTAGTGCAGTTGTGGTGCTGTGCTTTGGTCAAAAGGTGTGTTGGGAGTTAGAGAGGAGGTTGTTGATCAGTAGGTATTCTAGGAGTTGTTTGTAAATGCATTTTTCAAGGATTTTGACTATTGGATAGAGGATGGCAATTGGTCTATAGTTGGTTAAGTCTGTAGAGGGGCCACCTTTATGCAGGGGAATGATATGTGATATTTTCCAGAGTTTGGGTATGTAATGTTCACCAATGGACCAATTGATTAGAATGGAGATAGGGTAGGCGATGATATATCTGTATGTGATATGTATAACTTCTTTGCAATGCCATAGATTCTTCTTGATTTGCAAGAGGGTACTCTCTGTTCACTAGGGGTTCAATGTACTTTTCACAGATAATGTTTTATATAATGGTGTAAAGGCTTATGCTTATGACCAGAAATAGGAACAGTTGGAAAAATTATGCTGAATGTTGATTGGTGGAAACTGTAACCATAGAATTCAAGATGATCAGGTGTACAGCATAATTTATCACATTAAGACCATGCAAAACTAGCTTCATGAGTTGAACATTTTTTAATTAATTTGGACTGAGAAGGTACTTTCAGTATTTAGAATTGTGCAGTGTAGGGTATCTTGTAGCAGGTCTAAATGGTATTATATACAGTATCTCAGGCATCAACTGTTGTTGCCATTTTCCTTTCCAGCAGCCTTCTAGCTTTTATAACCCTTTACAGATGGCATGTGCAATGCACAGTTTGTATTTTGTTAGCATAACCTGTACAGGTCTAGCTCTTACTCATTCATTCATACATACATTCATTCATATTTGCTTGCCATGGTAGTGCACTGGTCAGTACTGACCAAATTAAGACTCAGCACAGGCTTCACAAACAAAAAAAGCAGAAATGTAAGCAGTAACAGTGAAGTTAAGATATAGAAAAGCTGTATATGTTCATTGTAGTAAACAAACAGAATGTAATGTATAATATTACATTAGTTTAGAAAGTGGGTCAACCTTGAATAATTCTGTGAAAGGAGGACAGAAGTGGAAAGGAGATGGGGACAGTTTTAGGTGATATATCTTGTGTTTAAGCAGGAGCATTTGTCTTGGATGAAGAGGTGCTTTTTGAGTTGCATTCTGATTTTGCAATCTTATAAGTATTTAGGAACTATTATCGATTCAGAGTTGAATTTTGATGAAAATTGCATAATGGTATGTAAGAAAGGACATATGTGACTGTTTTATTTGCAAAACTTGTCACAGTTGCATATAGACAAAAGTATTATGGTTTTGTTTTATCATGCTTTTATTAAATCCGTCTTGTCATTTTCTCTAGTAGCTTGATATGGAAATTTGTCTATGAAAAATAGAAATTCGTTGAATCAGATTGTAAAGTGGTTAAGTAAATTGATTGAAGAACAACAAATGTGTCTTACATATTTATATTTAAACGGTTAAAAGAAAAACTAATTCAGTTGTTAAAAATGTGCCACATCCATTATGTTGTGAATTTCAGCTACTTTGTGAATTTCAGCTACTTCCATTGTGAAATTCAGCTACTTCCATTGTGAAAGAAGTATGTTTCCAAGATGTAAAACAAAAAGATATAAGAATAGTTTTGTTCCAGCAGCAATTACACATACGAATAATAAAAATATTACAGCTTAAGAGATGTTTTAAAAATTTCATATAGCTTCAATTTTAGCACCTTGTCACTTTTTGGTTTAAATCAAGTGCAAAACTGTCCGAGTAGAAAAAATGGTAGAATGTTCGATACATATTGTAGACCGATTTTTCGTCTTTTCTTTCTTTTATTGTATGCATGTTAAATGTTATGTTTTTTTATTACTGTATTTATGTGAATGATGAATGTTATGTTTAGACCAACGCTAATTTTGTGACTGCAAAAAGAATTTATCTACATGTATGAATTAATGGAATTTAATTGAATTGGTGTGTTGATTTCCTTTAGGTTGATGGGGAGAATTTGCCAAAAAGTAGATGCCTGAGACGAGAATGCATTTGTAGTGCTGTGGAGTTTGGTTCTAGATGTAATGAGGAATGATATGGCAGTATGTACTGTCTCAGGTTGTATGAGGAGCTTTCTTTATGATCATTAGCATCAGAGGAGTAAGTGTCTTGAGTTGGAGTAATTTGTAGAGTTGGGGCCTAACAGCAGGCTTGATCTTTGTTTTCTGGATAGCCATTTGGGTTTTTCTAGAGTGATAGATAAGTGATGCCCATGGAGGGGTAAGTTTTTAATGACTGGTAAATTCTGCAGGAGATTGTCTAGAGTGTTGGTGGTGTTTTTCTTTGAGGCAGATGTGAAAATGGATAGCCCATATACCAGCTAAGAGAGGGAAACTCCTTTGCTAATGATTGTTATGGTTATATGTGAAAAGGAGGATTTTATTTTTGCTCTGACTTTGACTATCTGGAAATGGAAGTTTAAAAATTGATCAAACTATAATCATGGGATTTGAAGATAGGGGTTATTTTGTAGTATGGTTGTGTAAGTCAAAGAGTCAAGACACTTGGCGAGTTTTATAAACCTATTTTTGGTCTTGAGGGAAGTTGAAAATTAGTGTACAGATTATAGTTCATCATCATGGACTATATTTCACACTGATTAGAGTTTACATTTTTTATTTGTCTGGTAATAAGCACTTTCAGCTTCATTTTGTCAAAAAAATCTTTATTTTGAATTCATCAATATAGTGTGCCTGATTCATTATCCTGATAATTTAGCTTTTCACTGTCTGCATCAAACCTTGAATAACTTCCTGTGGAAGATGAATTCTTCCACAGGTTACTCATACTTGATATTAGCTTTTGTTGCAGAGCCAGTCATAATGCTACTTTTTTATCCTGACCCAAATTTATCCTGCTGTTTTAAGAGCTGGACAGCCAAATTCTACAAAGATTTTGTTAAAGTATTCCATTATAATTGGTTTTACAAGCTCAAAGCCTCGCATGAGGCCCTTGAGGAGCTTGCATCCAATTACCTCAGGGTTGTGTGTCAATTCAGAAACTCACAGTTTTAAGTTGCCTAAGGTAGGAGTCACCTTAATAGTTAAGGAAACCATGTTATATGTAGGACCAAAAATGTACGGTAATGTAAAAAATCTAAAGAGCAGAAAGAATCTAGTTTTATTTCTTTTAACGTTTCTTCCCAAGCCACTTCAACCAAAGGTAACTGGTACATACAAAAGTGAAATCCTGGGGAAGTGGTTGGATAAGCAAAACCAACATCTAGACTCGGCTTCTCTCTGTTCTTAAGAAATTAGTTGCTCTCCTTATACCTCCAGCGGAATGGAGGTTGGTCCTAACCAACTATTGCAAGGCGGATTCTTGTGTGATCGCAGTCATCTGTCATAAGGTTCCAAACACCACAGCCTTGTGCCACTGTGAAGTCAGACAAAGATTACAGTTCTTTGGACAGGATTTGCAAGAGGATGCTTTCCCTTACACTTTTTACTTTAAAGTCACTTAAGTTTTTCTTTTACATGTTCCATTTCTAGTTTGCCATTTTGGATTATGCTTCAGAAAAGCTGACACTACCTCCTGAGTTTTTGGGTCAATAAATCTCCAGAAAAAATCCCTGAGTCTGCTTCTTCAGCAGGGTCTCTTATCGCCTAGATTAGTTTACTGTGCTGATGCTGTGTCTAGGACAGAAGTCTCAGAAGTTTGTACCAGTTGGTCTCTTTCAGGCTCTCTTAATTTTAAGTTGAGACAGGCCATTCTTGATGCTCCCTTCATTGGTGAATTTCTGTTTGAGAGGCTTTGCAAGATATTTTTAATGAACTGTAGAAGAGAAGTAGACATTAATTGCACTAGAGGGTGACCACCTTAATTTCCTTCTTTACTCCTGAGACAATCTGGCTTTTAAAAAGAATCTCCCATGTAGAATGAGGCCAGCACCTTAACACTGAACATTCTTGTCCTCCCCATTTCCATCTACAGAATTTCCCACTTTGCAGCAACTGTGTGGGCTACCTCATATGTCTGCCTGTGTGACATCAGTCCGAAAAGACCAGTGAGTTCTAGGCTTAGTCTTAGTTGACCAGGTCTTAACAGTTGTGTCTCCTTACAGAAGGAACTGTTGTAATGAACCAGATTATTGGTCCTTCATAAAGATGCAGAGGTTTCTTTCAGAGAGAGGCCGGAGATTTCCATGCCATCTTGGACTTCAGCAACTTCAGTGAATGCTCTTCTGTTACAGGTCTTCTGAATGGTGCCACTTGGTATGCTGGATTTCTTTTGGCACGTTTATGTCTGGGGTTTGCACAGGAAGTCTCTTTGCTCTGTGTGGGTTTCATTTTCAGTACTGAGTGTTGCCATATGTTCCTTCTGTATGCCAGTAATATTTGCCACAGTGCTAAATATGGTGGAATAGGCCTAACAGGAGAAGAGAAAACATTTTTTGCATTTTCTTAGCTTGACAAATGACTGCTGCTGATTCTGTCAAGAGACTACTTTGCAGCAGCTCCTGCTTCAGTCTGTCAGTGTTAGTAGGTCCTGCTTTGACCATAAACTAGGTGAAGTATTCTTTTGAGTTTGTACAGAGGATTTCCATTTTCATGACAGAGTTACTTCTCACTGTTGTTCTTTCCTGCCACTGGAGAAGGACTTAGAAATTCAGAATACCTTGTGAAGCAGTTCTTTAAAGGGTGATGCATCTTCACCTTCCTTTGAAGAACTTTTCTGTTCCCTGGGACTCGAAAGTTATAATTGTAAGACTTTTTCACCCTGCAGTTCAAACTGACTGGTTAAGTGGTTCAAAAATGTCCTCATTTGTGGAATGCTTTGCGTTGTCATCAGACCCTTCAGCTGCAAAATCTTCTTGCTGTGAATTTTGTGTAACCCTTTACAAGGACTGGGTAACGTATTGAAATTTACTTATGAGGTTTATCATAATGCTTATTGCTGTATTCTAACCCCTTACTCATGGGGAGGTGTCAGCAAGCAGGTATCCCGCCTTCCAGCTCACCTTCCATTTAAATTTCCAATGTTGTTAAAATGGAGCTGAACTCCTTTTAGTACTGAGTACATTGGTCTGATACTTGGCCAATGCCTTTGCCATCTTCTTTCTTTCTTTGTCATCTGTAGTAAATTGGTCACCATTCTGTCTGTCTCTTGAACCCTTTAGGTACCTTACAGGGACTGATTAAGTACTTATTGTGGGAAATCTTTTTCTCCATTTTATTTTTGTAAATGTAATATATTATGTTTGTTGTAGTTCAAAGTTAGTCTGAATTTATTGGACATTTTGTCCTAGTTTTCTGATGTCTGTTGAAAAAAATATGAGAAAGATATGACAGCAGAGGATTAAGACTATGAGTAGATGGCAGTGTACTTCTTGTGAACTAGGGTTTAAGTCCCTCCATATCTGCCTACTCTGTGACTCTAAGCAAGTCACTTAACCAGACAGTGCTCCTGGGCTGAGTCTGAAAAAGGCCTGTGTATCAGTGCTCTATCCTGGTTAAGAAGTAAACACATAAAAATAGAAAGTTAAAAGATTATCAGCAAGTATGCCCTGTGGAAGAGCAGTTCTACCAAATGCCTTTGCAGTGCCTTTTCTGTGTGGGAGAAAACCATCAGGTTTCTTCCTGTTAGCAGCAAACTGCCTTTAACAGGAATTCATTGCTCTAACATGCTGGTAATCCTCAGGCCTTCTTTGACTACAAGGTTTTCTTATCTTTGAGACTGTTAACATGCCCCCCCCCCCCAAAAAAAAAAGTTTAAATTCAGTTTTATTAAGGTACTGGAATCCAAGCGTCAGTACCCATAAACGGGTCTATATTAGAACGTCGACAGGCAAAAGAGCGAACCCACTTGCGTCGACACATCTTAAGCGAAACCACGAACTCTCGAATGGCCAAAATAGTGATGAAAAAAAATGCTGGACCATTGTCGGGAATTTGCAGTTTCCTACACTGTAGTGCAATCTCGGAGTTGGTATATTTAAGTAGGGAGGTGTGGGGGGGGTGAAGCCCCCACTCTATTTTGTCTGTGATTTTTTTTTTTTTTTTTTTTTTGTTGGCCCATTTGAGAGCTAGTGGTTTCGCTTAAGATGTGTCGACGTAAGGGCATAAACACATATGTGAAAGCAAGGAAGAAAGGAAGTAATTGCAGAATAGCTGAGAAATATCATATGCCTGATCATAATTGACTTTTAAAGGACGTATAAAAGCGTACAGCTTGGGATATTTCTTAAGTACTGGAGAAGGAAATCTCAGAGGCATGGAGTCTGAGAACAGAAAGAATTAGTGCTAGAAGTCCTCAGCCACACCCATATCACCTCCATCAACCCCAGAAAAAAGAAATGCAAGGGCCTAGTTAGACACTAAAGGACCAAGAGCTCCTTAAGATATGGGAACCCATCTTGCGTAGATCTGAGTTAACCAACAGCAATATTTTAAAAATGATCTGGGAACAGATTGAGCAACAGTGTAGACTGCACAAAATTAGGGTAAAATGAAGATGACTGTGAGAGTACCTGTGAGTAACAGAGCTGAAGAATTCTGTTACATTTAGTCAAGCTGACTGCTAGGCAGCCTCAGGTACTAGGAGTTGCAGTAATGAAGACAAGAAACCAGAGCATGCATTACCACCAAAATGTCATGTGGGAGGATAAGTTGCTTGATGTGAGATATTTTATAGACTGAAACAAGACAGAATTTGACAATAGATGGCATCTGGCCCCTAAGTGTCAGTCTGTCTTCAGTAAACAGATGAAGATTTTTGTTTACTTTGTTCACAAATAGAGCTTGATGCCATTATAGATCATGGTCAGGTTTATTGCTGTGCAGTTTGAGTCCATTAAGGTAGCACGAATAGCTATGACAACCTTCTTGAACTTAGATCCACAGATGAATGACAACCATCTTGAACTTAGATCCACAGATGAATGATAGTCATACAGTTTTGAATGCATTCCAAAAGTCACCTACATAATCCATAATTGTGGCATTGCCCTAAGGGGAGTGGAGGAGAGGTACATTTGTGCATCAACAGCATAGCAGTACTGAAGACCTTTCTCCCTAGTGAATTTGTCTAATGGAAACATATGTACAGAGAACAATAAAGGACCTAGAATTGAACTTTGTAGAACTCTGGATGTGACAAGGCAAGAAAAAAAAGTAAAATAAATTACTCCAGGCTTTGTACACTGAATACTGCAAAACCCTTGACTAGTGAGCTTAGAACAAATAAAGCTCAGAGGAATGTAGGTTTAGGAAAACTAGGAAAGCCTAAAAAACTGATGCTCAGGGAGCATGCAAGCAGGGAGAGTGAAGCCATAGCACAACTGCCAGACTGGCAGAGGGCTGAGAGCAACAGCCCCAGTGAGGAGCAGCATAGCATACTTCCAGTCATATTTCTTCTATTCACCCATTCCCTGCCGTAGTCTGTCTTGGAGTAGATGGTGATCTTATTTCTTTCCCTCTCACTCAAGCCACTGAAGCTACTTTTTGACACCCTGGCCAGATGCCAGTTCTAGGCACCTTCTTCAAGTGCCATTCATATCTAGATTCTTCATGCTTTGCAAAAACATTCCTGCCCAGGACGTCCCTCCCAGTTTGATTCAAGAATCACCTGCTGAGACGCTGGCTATTTTACTTCTTACTGGAGATATAAAAAAAAAACATTCTTTTACATTTTTTGGGCCCTAAAGGGAAGTATATCTAAACAACAGGTATCTGCCCTGGCAAATGCCCATTTTAATTATAAAATGTTTACTGAAGACCATGTAGTCACTTTTTACTGAGTCAACATCTTCCAGTGACCCTTACTGCTACCTCAGGGATGCCTCTTCCATCCAGAAAGCAAAAATGACCCTTCACCCTTGTAAAGTTGCACTGAAAATTACAAACGAAGGAAGTGGCCTCCTCTGAATAGTTATCCTCTTCCTCTTTCTTTGGGTATGACGCAGATGATGAGGAAATGATCTTTTAATTCAGCAAAACAATCTGATGAGTGAACATTTTAAAAAGGGTCACTAAAAAAAAATCATAACCACCCATAAGACATAGAGTTCATAGGATGGACAACCTGAAACCCACTGCATTGCATTAAAGCTTTTGACGACACATTCAGATTTCTTCCCCTCAAGCATTTTTCCCAGACATCCCTAACATACACACACAAAAGCCAGACAAGTTTTACAGGGCCTATGAGAACTGAAAATAAACTAAATGGAAACCCTTTAGCAAGCCCAGACGTGGTTTATTTAGTTGCAGCAAAGTGGTTTAATTTAGAGTCAAGGCTTCACACTCTCCCCAGAGACAGTGAAATCCAGCTTTTACCAGAAAATATGAAAGAGCAACTGCTAAATGTATTCTTAGCTAAATTACTTTTTGTAGGGTTGCCACCTACTTGACTTGTTGTGAACTGTTCAAGAGAATAAATGTTGATGCGGTAATTCAGTTGTTACTTCACAAACTCAGAAATCGTGATTGGCACAACAAACACCAAAGTGACTGTTGTTGTCCTCTACTGTAGGAATCAGGAGTTCAACATTTATTTTTTTTAATATTTATTAGCACATTTTCAAATCTTAAAAAACATTTTGAATTACTTTTGTTCCGAATTCGTAGAGTTACCATCTTCAGATGACAGTTTTGTACAAGCATCTCATAAGTGAGATTCACTTGCATCTGGTTTAAAAAAAAAAAGAAAAAAACTTCACTGTCAAGCAAACTTCTCCATTTATGTAGCAAAATGTGCAGAGCAGGGCTGGAGCAAGAGGTATGGTTCATAGGTTCATAGAATAGTACTAGGCTAACTACCCTTGTGAACCATTTTAAGCCTAGCCAATTACCCCATGTGAGAATCAAACCCTGCATCTGGCTTTTGTCCAAAGGTAGCATTTCTAGCTTTTTGGCCTGTCTTCCCAGGAATTATTTTAAAAGGCGAAGGAAAAGTAGATAAACATTTCATATCCTTCTCTTCAGTGTTGCAGTATTCTTTACATATGGGTTACCTTCCGCCCAATGACCCAACGTCCGGCCAGTATACAGTAGCTTTTAGCTACAGCATGTACGTGGGATGTCGCACATATGTTCTGATGTCAGCCATAAAAGGATGTCCGCATGTACAAACCTCAGAACTTTTCTGCTGCTATTTGGAAGGTTGACTCCTACATCAGTCTGCAGTTGGATTCCGTGTGTTGTTGCCAGCTTTAGATAAGTGCCCTATTGGGGATTTATTTCTTTGCTTATTTACATGTACTCATTCATCTTCTGTATGGGAAATTTCTGCATTTCTCTGTGGGTTCTTTGCACGTTCAGTTCTCTACCTTGCCTTTTGGTCTTTCCACTGCCCCAGTGGTATTCACAAAGTGTTTGGCCCCTGTGATTTCCTTCTTGAGAGTCTAGGTTATTTAGGTATATCCATACCTGGACGGTCTTCTTTTTCTGGCCCCTCAAGTCTGAACAGTTGTCTCAAAACCTACAGGTGGGGATTCATCTCTTCAAAGTCTAGGGTTCACCATAAATTTCAAGAAATCCTCTCTGACTTAATCTCAGGATCACATCTTCCTAGGGTGCAGGTTCAGGACAGACCTTATGATGGTTTTCTTCCCACAGACAAGGTTCAGTCTCTCATTGCCTTTCTCTAAAACCTTCTGCCTCTTCCTTCCATTTTGGCCAGAGAGTTTCTAAGATGTGTTGGATTCATGGCTTCCACAATTTCCATGCTGCCCTTTGCAAAGCTCCACATGAGGAAATTTCAGAGGTTCCTAAAGGCAACCAGGTCACAGCATGCTCTCCTTCTAAAGTTTCTGATTCCTGTCCTTCCCTGCCTAAAAACAGACCTTCTTTGGTGGATTCAACAGCTTACTCTGAATCCGGGCCTTCCTCTTCTTCTGCCCCAGTTGTCTCAACATTTATTCACAGATGCCTCAGACAAAGGCTGGGGGGCAACATTTTCTTCCAGGAAAGTTCAGGGCCTTTGGTCTTCATCTCAAAGGAGGGAGCACATCAACATCAGAGAAATGAAGGCTGTGATTCTGGCTTTGCAGGCCTTTCATCTTCTCTTTCAACCAGGTCCTCTGAAATTTTTTATAGATAACACCACTGTTCTCTGGTAAATAAACAGGGAGAACCAGATCTTACCTTCTTTGCAGGTTAGCTCTCAGGGCATGGGAACTGGCAATTCAGTACAAGGTGACTCTTCTTACAGTTCACATTCCTTCTGCTCAAAACATTGTGGCAGACACCTTAAGCAGGTCCATGACTCAGCCTCATGAATGGATGCTTTACAGGGATGTGTTTCTGGACTTGGTCCACCGGTGGCGTACTCGTTATCTGGGTCTATTTGCCTCCTCTTTCAACAGACACTTTTTGTCTGCCAGACTCCCACATCTTGTGCTTGGAAGGTGGCCACCCTATGTTTTTCATGGAAGGAGATGTTTCTTTATGCATTCTTCCCCTTCCCTCTCATTCAGAAAGTTCTGCTGAAAATTCAGCAAGACAAGCCAAAAATCTTGCTGGTGACTCCCTTTTGGCCAAGGTAGCATTTGTTCCCTCTTCTGCATTTAGCCAAGGGCGATCACAAGTTACCTGACCAGGTGGACCTGCTCACACAGGACAAGGAATCCTTTCTTCTTCTTCCACATCTGTCAACCCTGCAAATGACCCTGTGGATGATCAACTTTTCATTCCTTTCAGGCACCTTTTTTCACAGGACGTGCTTCAGGTTTTGCAGGAGGCCAGGAAACGCAATACTAGAAAATCTTACATAACCAAATGGAGGTTTTCCATCTGGTGCCTTTCTAGAAATCTGAATCCATTTTCTGTGTACGTTCCAGTAGTTTCTTTCTTTTGTTGTGTGATTTAACAGTGACTTGTCATACTCATCAGTGAAAGTTCACTGTTCTGCTATGTCTGCTTGTCTGCCATTATCTCCACCTTTAGCATCTAGATTGGAGGTAAAGCTTTTTCCTTAAAGGCATCCTACATATTAAACTTCCCAGGAAAATGGTTCCACCTCCTTGGGATCAAAATTTTGAATTAAAGAAGCTCACTGTGGTCCCTTTTGAGCCTGCAGTTTCTGTTCTTTAAAGTTTTGTACTTGGAAGACTGTGCTTTTGGTAGCATTGACTTCTGCCAGGAGGGGTTCGAAGATTCAGACTTTGATGGCATCCCCATCTTTTTTTTATTTTCCACAAGGACAGAGTTTCTTTGTGAACCAATCCTTCTTTTATGCCTAAGGTGGTGAATGAGGTATCTCATAAATCAGTCTATTCAATTGCTCACTTTTTCCCTTCTCCTCAGTCTATCCTGCATACCTTGGATGTGCATAGGCAACTTAGATTCTACCTAGATAAGACTAAAGCTATCAGGAAATCTGATCAGCTCTTTGTGTCTTTCTGTCCCAGGGCTCTGGGTTTGCCTGTTTCTAAACAAACAACTTCTGTTTAGATTTCCAAGGCTATTGTGTTTTATTATGATTTCCATGGTAAGTCTCGCTGCAGCTGTTAGAGCTCATTCTACTAGATTTGTGGCTTCCTCAGGTGCATTCTTTAAAGGCCTGGATACTAATTCTATTCTGGAGGCTGCTACATGGTCTTGTGTGCACACTTTCACCAAACATTACAAATTGGATACCATTTCTAGATCTAGATCAGGGTTTGCTGAAGCCATTCTCCATGGCTTTGTTGAAAATTTTACAGTGCAAAATTACTCTGCTCTTTCCTCCTCCCAAGGTTCCTACTAAGCTTTGGTATTCTGCCATATGTAAAGAATACTGGACTATTGACTAGAAGGGCATTGAATAGTCATGTAAAATCATAACTATAGATGTCCTTCTCTTCTATGTTGCAGTATTATGTCCCTCCTGCCTTCCCCCCTGCATCTTGTTCCTTCCTTGGATGGCTTCTTAATTTTCCTTAGGTCTGGTGTTCCTCATGGGGAATTTCAGTTCTGAAGATTGTACATGTGGCCGTCCTTTTAAGGTTGACATTGTCAAAACAAATGTGCGATGTCTCATGTACTTGCAGTTACTAAAGACTTGTATACTGGTCGGGCATTGGGTCGTTGGGCTGAAGACAACCCATATGTAACGAATACTGCAACACAGAAGAAAAGGACATCTATGGCTATGGTAAGATTTTACACCACTATTCTTTTCGCCCCAGTACTACAATACAGCAGACACTGTTCAGCAAAACAGTCGCCCTTTGTTACATTGCATAATTTGATGGCAGAAAGAGAGAGACTGTCTAAAATACACTTTTAAGCACCTTGTTGTTGTACTTCCTTTCTGTCCCTAACCCCCCCTTAACATTTTTTCAAGCTACCCTAAGCTCTCCTACTTGGCTGTGTGGATTTTCATTCAGTCATCTGCTCCAGTAGCCCATCCCATGGCTCCACAACCCTGATATTTGAGGAATTTATGAACCTATGAAGATGCGGGGAATAGTTACTTCCTGTAATCTGTTGCTTGCTTTCCCTTGCCCTTTCTTTTCAGAATGACTCCTTTACTTTTTTGTAATCTTGTGCACAAATGTCACACCTTCCTTTTCTGTTGTGGTATCAGATGAAAATATTTCTTGCTCCTCTAGCCTCTAGTCATATTCCTTCCCCTCTTCTGACAGATTTTTTCCTTATATCACTTTCATAACTATATGCAATTCACGAAGATGTGGTCTGACCAAGGTGCTGTAAAGTAGAAGCATTACCTCTGTTTCTGGAGTCTGTCACCCTGAAGGTACTCCCAATGTTCTATTTGCTGCTGCTGCTGCCACTGCCCCTCCCCACTGTTCTCTCAGTGATACAATCCAAGTGTGACCAACACCATCAGATCTGCTTTCCTGCTCTGCTGCCATCAGTTCTATTCCTTCTTGCTGATGCCGTACACCAGGATTCTTGTGACTAAGTGCAGTATTTCACATTTGTTTGTATTGAACCCCAATTGCAAGATTTTTATTCACTCATTTAGCACTTCTAAATTCTTCACTGGTCTCTTCCTACTTCCCACAGTCCCCCACTGCTGCCCTTCTCTGTATCATCTTCAGATAGACTGTCCCTCTTTTGTATTCCGTCAGATATATCATAGACAAATGCTCAGAAGAGTACTGGACACAAGGCAGACCCTTGCGTTTACTGCACTAATCTTTTCCCCAATTCCTGACATTATTTCTTTTGCTACAACCCATTGTGTCTTATCCATTCGGCCAAGTTCTTTCAGTCTGGTTCCTACCTAGCTGCTCGATCTTTCCTGTGAGCCTCTTGCTTAGGATGGAGTCAGAGGGCCTTGCTGAAAGAAGACTGTCTACAGATACTCACCTATCAATTTTAGCTGCAGTAGCCCAGTCATAAAACTAGGTCAAGTTTGACTGACAGTTCCATCTGCTGATGAGCCCAAGTTGGTTGCTGTCCTGAAAAGTTTTGTCCCCTGAGAAATACTGCCGTCTTTCCCCCTCAGGAGTTTATTCATGCCTTTCCCCTGTGACTATTGTTAAGTTAAAAGGTCTGTAGTTTTTGCACCCCTCCCAGTCTAGAGTACAACAATTATCTTTATTTGAAGCAATCAATAGTGGAAGTAGTCCACACAAATAAGAGCCTATGAATAGAAACAGGAAGCATGAGCAGAGCAGGCAGCAATCTTGGGGAAGGAGTTGACATCCTGTCATTACCAGGAAGGAAATATTCCCTTTTGACTGTAGATTTCCACTCCAGTCTTCCATCCCCAACAATACTGCCTCTCCCTGTCCTCCTATTCTGTGAGGAATGCTATCTGTTTTCAAGGAAAACTAGTTTTTGCCTAACTTCAGGCCATTGGGTGAGTGAGTGAGTGAAGACAGAGTTCAGACATTTTCTTCCCTTTCTAATTGTGCCACGTGTACCATCTCAACCAGTTAAGTAAAGCCATGCTTAATATGCAACAGTTTCTGCTTTCTGGGGCCAGCGGAAAGATCCCCAGACTGGAATAAGATAAAGAATTGTATTCAGAGCTGTTCTTATTGTAAAAGAACAGATGCTGGAGGCCACCCAGGGATATATCCAGGTTGAACAGAGTTTTAAAAATAAAAAATTAAAATGTCCTTGCAAGCTATCACTCCTCTGATTATACAAATTCCTGAGATAGTGATTCTAGAAATGATGAATGGTTTCTCCATTGCTGGTAAAATAGAGCACTCTCAAATCACTTTCCTTCCATTTGGTCTTTCCACTGTGATCTTGGTGTTTTCCAGACATTTAGCATAGATGTTTACCCACCTCAGAACAGAAGG
This sequence comes from Protopterus annectens, assembly GCF_019279795.1. Lineage (NCBI taxonomy): Eukaryota > Metazoa > Chordata > Ceratodontiformes > Protopteridae > Protopterus > Protopterus annectens. Next base: position 442,613,848 of record NC_056729.1, on the reverse strand, counting down.
ACTCTACCTTTCACCCCTGCCTGGAGGATTGCTTAATTCTGGCTGCCTTAGTGGAGGAGCTGCAAAGGTCCTTACTGCATTCATTCCATTGCTTCACTAGTGTGGGGATTTTTTTGAACCTGCAGAAATCCAACCTGACATCATCCTCTTCAAAATCACCATAGTTGTGATCTAAGACTCAGAAGTAGGCAGATTATTTCTGCCTCAGAAAAACATTTTATTTTTAGATCAACTCTTTACCAGGATGACCTGAAAGATGCATTTAAAAGTAGTGTCCTTTTTGAAGGCATTAGACTGTGTATTACCCTCTGATCTTATGGTACCTTTGATCAGAATTTACGTGAAGAAGACACAATGATAATTCAGTACCTTTTGGAAACAGCAGAGTCAACCGCTGAAAGAAGTGCTCCCTTTGATTCCTGTTTTAAAAACAGTGTTCAGGTGATGGGTTCACCAAGTACAGTCTAATTCATGGATGCCTTTGTCATACCAGACAGTGCAAGACCTTAACTGCAACTACCTCAGACCTTACTTGAGAGAGCATATACTGCCCACTAATAGTAGATGGAAAATTGAGGTACAGCTCTAGTGGACAGCCATGTACATATTATGGGTATGAGGCCATGATCTTTTATACTGCAAATGTTCCAAATTTTGTGGATCCTAGGAAAATTAGTAGGGTAAGATAATACCATGTGATGTAGTATGTAAACAGGCTGGAGGCATGCAGTCTTACCCAGTCTGCAGACTGTCCGTGATAGCTTAACAAATAGCTTTGAAACTTGTATAAGCAGAAGTTGAACAAATGGGTATTCTAGGCATTAGTACAAAGAAAGATCTCCAGGCATTGATTTATTTGCATCACAAAAGAATCACCAGTTAAAGAAATTGTGCACGAAACCCATATGCAAAGAGATGTGCATGCCTTCTCCATTTTGTGGACAAGAGGGATTGCTGTATACATTTCTTCCCTTTATTTCTTCTAGAAGTACTTGAAAAGACAAGAAGGAACGAGCAAAGCACATTCTAGGAGCCTCTCTGTGTCAGACGTTTTCTTTCTACCTTGGCGAGCATGGAAGGGTCATTACCAATACCAGACTTATGCACCTTTTTCAGTCAACTAAAGTGGTCACTGATACACTTGAATTTGAAGAGCTTCAGGGTAGTTACATGGTTAGTTGTAGCTCTCAACCTTCCATCTCAAAATGTGAAGCTCTACCTCTGACAGTGTGAAATGAATGGGCAAAATGTGTAACACTTGCTAAGCTAAAAACTTCATCTAGGAAAATCAGAGTGCTAATTGTTTCATCATGCTCACAGAAAGTTATTTTGATGAATTAATATATTTTTTTGTTATTTACTATGGATGTTTGTTAAAACTGTTTAAGTAATGTGTTTCAATTCCTTTCAGTGTGAAACATAGAATTTTTAGGACTCAAAACAAGAAATGTTCCTTATAAGGAGGTACATGGATAATTTCAGCTTACGTCTGTTCAGGGACAACACTTTGGAGGTGAGCACATTTTAGAGGAAGGCAGGAAACCTTCTAACAGGACATTCAACCTAGTCAAATGAAAGATGCTCTCTTTATGGTGTTCGTCCATTGGTATATAACCTACCGCTGCACCAGAGCCTATGGTGCTCAAATAACTAGCTGAATTATTCCACATTTACATGTGCTGTGCATCCATTAAAATGAACTTTTTTGCTCTTGCATCCTGTTCCTGGTAGCTTCCCCTCTTTTGTTATCCCAGTTCATGGTCATGTAGTTTTTGATGAGGGTGCTCCATCTCAGACCTCCTAAAAGGCATATACACTTCATTGAGATCTTGTAGTAGGAAAGTTAATGTTTTTCCTCTCTCTCTCTCTCTCTCTCTCTCTGTCTCTCTTCAAGACAGTTATCTCAGTGGCATATGAGTTATCCTAGGAGATGCTTTGTTTGGTGGCCATTCCTTCTGCTAGCAACCTTTTAGAGCTGCAGAGTCTCGTGTACAAGCAAGCATATCCATTTTTAACTAAGGATAAGGTATGCCCTAGGACTACTCCGTTCTTTGTGGAAAGTTAGCATCATAATTAGCATTCAGTCCCAGCATTTAGTTTGAATCACAGCATTCAGCTAACAGAGTATTAGCCCATGCCTCAAGACATTGAAAGAATGTCCCATATGTTGTATGTGCAGAGACAACTGAAATACTTAGTAGAAAGGACCAAATGATTCAGACAGAACAGGTTTCTTTCTTTCTTTCTTGTCAGGTAAAATAGGCAAATAGGTGCCCAGACAGTTTCTAAGTGACTTGCAAACGTAATTACATTTTGCTATAGAAACTGCTGGAAGGAGAGGTAAAGCCATACTTCACTAAGTTAACTTTCGCCACAAGAGCCTTTTGTAGAAATGTTAGCCCTAACCATTTGTGAATTAGCTACTTGTACCTCTGTCTTCACTTAATACAAACACCACAAACTAGCCTTACAGTCCTGAAATGGGGCAAGATTTGCTGCTACTGTCTTTTGCGATATGCTCTATCCTTCGTTGTTGTCCAGGGTCAAGCTTCCAGTAGAGTAGCTAATTGTTTTAATAATCTTTCCATAGATAAGGAATTCCACTGCAGTAGTGCTCCCTGTAACGAACCACGCAACATAATGGTTAGATGTTCTTTGTAACATTCACTGTTGCAGTCCTCACATTAGGAATATACTGCATGCAACTAGTCGTGGCCATCCTAACGTCAAGAAGTTTTCTTTACCTTCTCTCTGTGCTTCAGGCATTGCCTTCCCACCAAGGAGCAAGTATGTTGGTGGCATAAAAGGTGTGTCAGTTGTGGTCATCTTCAGATGTCATACACTGTATGCATAGCCATATGTGTTTTATGGAATTCAGTCCCTTAGTTGGCTTACTTGCAGCCAGATTATGTACAGTGTAGAGATTTTTTTTCTCTTTTCTTATAGTCTGGTATATTGCTTGGCTAATTATGTACTGAAGAGTATACTGGGAAAGTTAATAACTGTGGTGTGTGGGGAAACAAATCCCTTAAAATAATTTTTCATAATAGGTGCTTGTTAAGATGTGGGGTCTTGTCTGCACAGTACTACTTTCACCTCAAGGATAATCCAGCATAGGTATAAGTCTCTCTAGGGGTTCACATACAAATGAGGGGCATATGTCTCATTCACCAAATAAGAGGGAGAAGCATCAGGAGACCAAGGGCATCTTGAACAAATCTGATTTTTGTAGGTCCCATGGCCACTTGCACTATGAGTCACCTTTGCAGCCCCAACTGTGGATTTATTTTTGGTCAAGGCCATCAGTTTTTCACATGTCCTCCTGGACTGGTATATCTGACATGCCTCCTGAGACCAAAGGCCCTGTGGTTCACAGGCTTGTGTTGTGATTTTTGGAAGTAGAGAACAAGTTCACAATAATCATGGTATGCAAGCAGGATACTGGTGACTGCATTGATGTTTTGGTCCCCCACCAGTGACACAAGGCCTCTAGAGAGGCTGTTCCTGAAACCACAAGACACAAAACACAAACCAGTGCCTGCAAGTGTGCTTTGGTGTAGGTTAGGCAGTGCCTCTTCCCTTGACAATTCGCAGATTTATTTTGACTCTATAGTACAGCTGGCTGAGGCTTTCATGTCCTTTTTTTGAAGACTAAAAGGCCAGACTTGGTCATTCATGTGGTATCTAGGGACCTTTCAGAAAAGAGATGGGTAGACACTCTGCAGGAGCACTTTGATTCTCATGACTTGGAGGCAAATGAGTCTTCTGAAACCCATGACTGGCATCAGGAACAGGCTGTCCTGTGCTTCAACATCAGAGGATATTTCCTTTGTAGAAACACTGCACAGAATGATAAACGTTTTTCACTGGAAAACTAAAAAATATTCTGAAGCCAAGCAAAAATGCAGAGTTAATATGGGCTTGCCTGAAACTAGATCTCTGCTCTTCAGCAAAAAGCAGTTCGGGTTTCAGCTTTAGTACAAGAGATACCCTCCGGTAATTTAGAGGAAAAATCAGTCCGATACACTCAGTAGTGTTTATAAAAAGTGAAACACCAGAGAAGTACCTAAAGTAAAATTGTAAAAGGCTGGAAATATGAAATATGCTTTAAATGGCTATTCACAGCTAATAAAACTGCAGAAATCAGAGGTTGAAGTAAACGAAAGATTAGGTGAGCATGAATTTCAAAAATTATAATGAAATTAAAAGAATGCATAGAAAAAAATTGAGATTTTCTGCTATACCAGAGAAATTGTAAGGAATGGCCTACATTTTATGATGAAAGCACAAATAAGCAACTGAACTAGTATTCAAAAGCAGGCTTTGTTAATTGAAAGGGAGCATCATTTTTATTCTGACTGTGAGAAATCAGCTGGGACTTATATTAGTAATTGTGTAACCTTACCAACAGAAAGAGCTGCTCATGAAAAAAACTGTGACAGAAGAGATTAGTATTAAAATTGGGGACACCAGAGTGTTGTGGAAAATCATTACTCACTGTCCAGTAGACAGAAGAAAATCAAGTTTATCCTCACAATCGAGATGTTGAAAGTGAAGTATGATATTCCATTTGTTTTTAGAATAGCTTCCTTGGTGAATCAAAGGAATTTTTTGAATGCAGAAGAGGCTCTGGATGAAAAAGAGTTTAGCCCACAAAGTGTAAGCTAGTAGCTGGAAGGGGACTAAGCTTCACTGCCTGCTGATAGTAGCAAAACCCACAGAGAGACTTTGTCAATGAAACATTTTCCATTGTTCTAAAGGAAAAATGGGTGAGTGACTATAAAAGCTCAGGAGCTGACTAGAATTATCAGGACTATCTTAGGCTTGAAAAAGAGTCCAGTATTGGAAGAACACCAGCAACGATGTGAAATTAGTGAATAAATGCAAGCAGTATAAACCATCAGACCAATTTTGCTTAGGTTAGACGTGAACTGTAGTTCTGCAAGAAGTAGCTGAAGACAAATTGGACCCCTACTAGTTTTGTTAAACTTGTAGAAGTGTTGTAGGGTAAACCATACTTTGTCATTAATGTTTAAAAGAATATTGAAGGGACCAAAAAAGCAGTTTAAGTAACAGTTTGTTCATATTAATATTTGTGTAAGAATTTTGTGACGTAATGTCTGTGTTGTCATTGTAAAAGCAGTCCTGTGTATTATGCAGTCAGAGGTAGATGAAATGTGAGATGGAGGAGCTATATTGGTGGCTGCTGTAAGTGCTAGTGATATTGAAGTAAGAAGGTACTTTTTTAATTCTAATGTTGTATTCAGGTTTTAGATAAAATAAGGAAGAGTGGAAAGAAGCAAGGTAGTTATAATGCTGTGATCTTGAGCTGCCAGGAATGGAGGAATGTAAAAGGACATTGAACATGTTAGATGTAGAGTTAAAACAAATTTCCCGGTTTTGTAGAGATGGATGTCTAGAGTAGTGTCCTTAGTTTAAGTTATAGACGGTGCTTTTTAAGCAAATAGGTTTGATAAAACAAGAAAAAAAAATATGAATGGCGTGAAAACTGGTCATTCTTTCCAGCATTTGAATTTGCTAGTTATTGTTCTAATCTGTTACCCCGTAGTTTTAGTGGAACACTAGGAGCCTGTAGGTGGTTGAAACAATGGGTTTCGTGCAAAATTTGCAAGATGTCTTTCTTGCATTTGCAGAGTTAGTACCTTTTTCCCATTAGTATATGCTTTAGCTGGAGACCAGGAGCCCACAGATGCAAGCAATTAATCATGAGAGGCCTTACCAGTATGTTCTGAGTGAAATCTGCAAAAAACAGTGTAATTAACAGTTAAATGGATATCGGCAAGCAGATCTGTGGGACTTAAAGGAGACAAAAGCGCTGACTGGAAGTATTGTCTTTTACCTCTTTGTGCATTAAAGTGAGTCAGTGATCCTACAGATACTGCACTTTGTTTTATTTTCTTAACAAAACTTCCTTAAAGTTAAAAGAAGTTACTCCATTTCCTGCGGTTTAAATACAAATTTAATACCAAAAACAAGAATCAAATTTAAAGAGAAATGTACCTTTAAAAACAACTTACTTCAATAATTTAATATCAACTCTAATAATAAACAATAAGCAACACTGTTAGTAAAAACATTTCATAAAAAAAGAGATTTCTTTTTCAAAACACATTCTGTGGAAATAACATCATTAGTACCTGGGGTATTTACAGCATTAAGAATAATCTACTAATAAAGCTCCCATTCCTCCAAGGAAAGTCCCCCCCCACCCCCAATTAAGGAGGAAATATTTCCCAGTACACAAAAAAAAAGCCACTGCACCAATTCAAAGAATAAAAAAAAATGAGCTGCCAGGAGCACACTACCACAGGTTTATTGACACAGGAAATTTAAAGTCCCGTAAGGTCTAAAGTAGAGACACAGCAAAGTTTTAGTTTAAAAAAACTACACAACCATGCATTAAATCATGACACACATAAAGCACTTTCATTCCTGGTAATCTGGGACTTCATCAGTGTCAAACTTGTTATTGGTTTTCATCCAGTACACAAAAAGAAACTTTTCTTAAGTCAGCACAGACTATGTAATATCTGTATAGTGCATTTCTACTATCTTTCATACAGATAGCATAAGTGTGTTGGTAAATCCTTTTCCTAAGGAGCCCTTTGGTCTTATGGCCCTACCTACATAGAATGCAGGACAGGTGGTGCAAAGGGCCAAATACAGTACCCCTTTGATATTGCAGTTGTAACTCCCCTTAAGTGAAATCACTGTAGAGAAGCTAGTTACCAAAAAATGGGACCTTGTAATGTAAATGTGCATTGTTTACATGCCCCACAGTGCCTCATACCAGTTTCTTGGTTGAATTTGTACCCCTGCTTTGATTTATTTCAAGTACTGTGTTTAACTGTTTTTATAAACAAACCTTAGGTTTGACCCCAATTTGATCATAAGATCAAATGCACCAAAAATGGTGGTCCAGCAGGAACAAATAATCTTCATTAGGGAAGGTGTAGCCCTACTATAACTTAACACCATAGCCCTAGATGGGCTGTTGTCATTAATAGCTTTCTCTTTTACTGTGCACTCCCCATAACACAACAAGGGTTGGGTTTGTAGTGTGCATGCCTCTGACTTTTCACCCACTCCCTTAAATTCAGCATGTATCATGGGTAGCCTTAGTCTAGGAACATATCACATAGAATCATGGGCTCATTATCGAAAACATGGTCATCAGAATAAGCCTACTCAACCTAATCAGCTGCCCCTCACAAGATTTTTCATCTGCCAAAATGGATGTTGGCTATCATAATGGAGAAAAATATTAGTATATGTCTCCTTCCTAAAACTGGTTGATTCTTATTTACTACATCAATATTTTTAATGACTATGACATCAAGGAAAGATATGGAAACCAAATTAAGTTGGTGTGTAAACTCCAAAAATGTGGTTGTCCCCCTAATATAGGCTATAAAGGCCTCCAGTTCTTCAACATCCTCTTTCCGTAGAATAAAAATGTTGTCTAGGTAGCTAAGGATTCAACTGTATTTTAGATCACAAAGTGGATGCAAACACAAAATTGCTCTACCAGGACCATAAAACCAGATTGGTAAACACAGGTGCTAAGGCCGCATCCCATGGTAACCCCTTTCAGCTGTTTAAAATATTTGCCTTGAGAAAATACAAAGTTAGACCTTAACACAAGGTCCATTACGTTGATATACAATATTAATGTCCTTTTTAATCAAGGGTAGTCCCCATAACAGTGGCCTCAAAGAACCTTTCAAGTTCTTCATTATGGAGTATTATTAAAAATAAGTCATTGATATCAGTAGTCACAAACCAGACAAATCTTTTAACTTAGGATCAAAAAAATTTCACAAGTGTTTTTTTTTTTTTTTTTTTTTAGAGCCAGACTAGGCAACTGTAGGCCTCAGTGGTGGGTCCTCCACAGATTTATGAATCTTCGGTATCCCAAAAATGGCTGGGATTTTCAGCTTCTTAACCACCAGATACTCGATTTAGGTGTCATGTCGTAGGTACAACACCTCTTTAAGCCAAATATGCTTGTAGAAAATATTAATTTCATTAAGAAATACCTCAGAGAAAAATGTACTGTTCAAATAATCCAACATTTTAACCACCACCCCCCCACCTTTATTTGGCTTCATAATTCTTCATTTTTATTGTTGGTGATCTAGCTTAGTAGTAGCCTCTCCTCACTAGAAAGGTTGTAAAATACTTTTTTCTTTCAGCTACACCAACTAAGAATATTCTCACATAATCTTTCAAAGAAAACAATAGGGGGTAACATAGGAGGGGTTGAATGTACTAGTTCTACACAACCCTCCACCTTTCTCAATAGTGGCAATGGGAGCAAGCAAACATTTGAGGTTGAGTTTCCTAGTAAAGAGTTTTAGCTCGATAATCAAATCAGCATCTCTATGGTTGTTAGGAGGGATGAATTTAAAACCTCTCTTGAAAAGAGCACCACAAACTGGAGTAATGTCAAAGTAGAAATAAGAAATAATTGTAAACCTTAAAATCCCCAAATCAATAACAGTACCTTGAAATGGGCATAAAGGTTCCAAACCCTTAGGTCCTACTTCCTCCATAGAAACTGACCATTGGGGTAGAAGTTTCTTTGGTGGTTCCTTCTCTGACTGCTCAAAAGACCCCTGCCAACTCTGTCTCACTCCTTCTTCCTCTTCTCTTCGAGTCTCCTCGGGAGATACTCATCCAAAAAAATCATCATTCCCCCCTTCAGCATCCAAATTTTCAAAATTACTATTAGTGTCAAGCCTCTTTTCATAGGGACTCTTTCCTTCTTATGACTGTGATTGGGATCTGGGTAAGCTATCTTATTCTTATATTCCGTCTCATCCCTGTGAATTTTCCTATGCTTTCTTTTAAAGATAATAGACCCGTAGTCTTTCACATGTCGAAAAACATTTTGGAAGCCAATGCAAAACCAGAAACAGTAGGGTTCTTATTGATCTCTTCGTTAATAAATTGAATTTGTTGCTCAAGAGTCGATAGTTGTCAAAGACTGTCATGGACCATCAACTTTATAAGTTATATTCTTGTTCTCTATTAAAAAGCTTCAAAAGCTCATGGTGCAGTACTGAATCCTGCACTTAACCCATTCAAGTATTTGTAAATCCACAGCCTCTTAGAGACACGCTCATGTAGAATGCAATAATTAAGAAAGGAGTTGTCTAGCTGTAGAGCTCAGTGCTTTTTAATTAACTTTTCAAAGCTATTAATTATTTTTACATCTGGGAGTGGAAAATAGATAATATATGAATTGAAATCTGAGGGTAATACTACTCAGTGCTAGAAGTCTAAACCTCAAAATACACTTGCTCAAGGCACTCCTTAAAATAGAGAATATCGACATCTGTGCAGTGAAAGAGACCTGGTTCAAGGCTCCAGAGAGCACCCCTGCATTACCAGGCAATAATTCATGCCACACCTTTCGGTCACCTAACCTGGACCGAAACACTAAAGGTGGAGGCGTGTCCATATTCATTAAGGATATCCAAACCACCAGGCTAGTTGCTCAGCATAATGCATCCAAGATTATCCAAGTGCAACTAACTCTGGGCAAGACCGCAATCTAAATTGTAGCTTGCTACAGATCCCCCACCATGCCCCAGGATTCCCACTCCTCATTTCTTGATACACAGGAAAATATTAGGGTACAACCTAACACCGTAATAATGGGCAATTTCAACTACCCCACCATTAACTGGGAAAACTACTCATGTACCAGCTCTTTTGCTCAACGTTTTCTGGAATTCATAAATTCCAACGCCTTGGATCAAATTATCCACACCCCCACCAGGGATAGCAATATCCTAGACCTGGTCATTACCAACATGGGTGACCGGTGTTCCACACCAGAGATCAATTCCTCGTTGGTCAGATTCGACCACAAGCTAATCACCCTAGATGTCCACATCCCGCCCCCACCCCCCCATTAGGGAAACCACCATAAAAAATTTCTCCAAAGCCAACTTCACGCTTCTTCAGACAGAAGTGGCAAACTTCACGACACCCATGCAGACGGACAATAAGAGGTATGACTGCTGAATCCTACACAAATGCACTTTATCACTTACACGAGTGCATAGATTGTGCTATCCCTAACAGAACCAAAATGCCATCTTCCAAAAAAAGGAAGCCAATCTGGTGGTCCCCTGCCATAAACAAACTCTACAACAGAAGAAAGAAACTGCTGCAAAAAAGAGTAAAATCCCATGATTGGAGGAACTCCCTGGTCAGCCTCAGTAAGAAGCTGAGATCCCTCATAAAATCCTCCAAAGCTAGTTATGAAAACACAATTGCCACTGATTCTAAAAACATCCACAAAGCATTCTATAGCTATGTCAAGAATCTAAATAGCAACACTCAGATCTGCTCTGAGTTGCAGCACAAAGGCACTAAATATACAGAACCAACTGATATTGCCAACATCCTGGCAGATAGGTTCAGTGCTAACTTTACCCCCCTCTCACACCCTAGAGGGCCCATCTCTATACCGGAAGAATGCAAAGTTCTTGTAATCACAGCTGCACAGGTAAAAACCACACTCTTCAAAGCCAAAAACACAGCATCCATGGGACCTGATAACATCCCAGGTTGCATTCTACATAAACTACAGAACGAACTGGCCTCCACCTAAGTACCATGTCCAATCATAGCCTCACCTCAGGCTTTGTGCCCACAGAGTGGCGCACAGTGACGGTTATCCCACTCCACAAAAGGGGATCCATCACTGACCCCAGGAACTGCCGCCCCATTAGCCTGACGAGCCTGGTCTGCAAGGCCATGGAACGCATCATCATGGAACTTATAAACAAAGACACTGGTAATTTCCAAACTCTGGACCCCACCCAGTTCGGGTTTGTAAAAGGCAGATTATGTCTCCTAAACCTGATAGACTTCTTCGAAGCAGTCACCAAAGCCGTAGATAGTAAGATGGTTCACACAGCCTGTCTAGATCTCGCGAAGGCTTTTGACACCATCCCTCACTCTGGAATTGTAGATAAACTCACTAAACTAGGTATAAATCCCTATGTCACAAGATGGTTTGCCAACTGGCTCACTGACAGAACCCACACTGTGAAAGTAGCAGACTCCAAATCCGACTTCAGACCAGTGACAAGTGGAGTACCACATGGTTCAGTCCTTGGTCCTCTTCTGTTTGGTATGTACTTCTCTGAAAGGTCTTTGGCTAATGAAATTCGCAGATGACTGCAAACTAGGAGCCATAATCGAAACTCTTTACAATGTGGACATCCTACAAAAGGGCCTCAATGAGACAAATGCCTGGTGTTTAGCCATGGCCTTAAGCTCATTGCCAAAAAGTGCATTGTCATCTCTTTTGGTAAAATCTCTGTACCCATGAACTACCACATAAGCGGTAGTCTACTTAACACCGAACGTGTGATAAGAGACCTTGGGAACACAGGTGGACAGTAGTCTCTCATTTGATAATCACATCCCCACAGTAGTCAGGAAATCCTTGTACGTGGCACACCTCTACAGCAACTGGAAAGGCCGCAGAAATATCTCACAAAGAGGATTACCGGCCTCAAACAGATGCCCTACGCAGACCATCTCAAAAAACTCCAGCTTTACTCTGTCACATATCGCCTACTCAAAGGCAATCTCTGCCTAACATACAAAGCTGTGTCAAACCCAGAGCTGTTGGACATGCATCACTTAAAGAAATCCCAATCCTTCTGAGCTGCACACTCTAGGGACCTAAACCTTGTCACCACAATAAACAGAACATGCTGGAGGGATAGATTCCTGTCCCAAAGACTTCCCATACTCTGGAACAAACTACCTATCTATATCAAACAAAGCTCCTCATTAGCACTGTTCAAGAAATATATTGATGATTGGATGGGAAATAGGAAATTCACCCTGGGGATCACTTCTGTGGCTCTGCTCGACAGGGGCACAGGAAAATTATTTTCTTGGGGGGGCGAAATCCAGGGTACCTTTTGGCTAGGCTTATATAGGCCCTAGGGCCAATAGCCTGATACCTACCTATGAACCTATGATAGCATTCTGTGTAAGTAAATATACAGGCTTTAAACATGTGCTTTAGCATGGTTAACTTTAACTTTGCAATAAGTAACGCCCATTAGTACAACTGCTGATTTGATCCATTTTTTTCCTATTTGGAGGGGAAAACTTTGGAAAGTGTATATTGTTTCGTGTGTCTTATGTGAGTTAAAAAGAGAGAGGGTTTGAATATTTAGTTTTTATTTCTTGAATGATTTTATTAAAGCAAAAAGCCTGGGAAGAGGTGACATGGGTTCAGATAGAGCTGAGAAGAAGCAACTACTTAAAACATTGGTGTGTGCATGCAAATTTCAAGTTAGAAGCATATATTCATAAGAACTGTCAGGTATAACATGTGGGGAGTAATAACAGCTTTGTCAGTATTAACATGGAATGTAAATAACCTTACAGGTGCAAACAAAAAGAAAGTATTAAAATATGTTTGAATGGGGTGCAAATAGCAATGTTTCAGGAGACAGATTTGTATAGAGGTGAGCATGTGAATTTAACAAAGAAAAGTTTCAGAGTGGACATTCAACAAAGTATAACATACAAAGGAAAAAGGAAGTACAAAGTACAGGTTGTGGAGAGTGGCTTCAGCAGTGATAGAAAATGGAAAAAAAGACAGTTAATTATAGGTTTTTGATAGTAAGGAATCATTGTCAGGGGCAGGAGGGTTATGTTAACACATTTATATTCTGTCTAAGACTACTGTTGTGCAGCATAGGAAAGTCTTTTGAGAAGTAATACATTTCCGGCTTGGACTATTGATTTTAGGCAGGAACTGTAACCTGATTTGCAATGATGAGGATGTATCGGGGGCATAAAAAGGAAATATAACAAAAGGGTAGACCTCTGAAGTATATCGAAATATTTGGTATGGAAGATGTGAGTTCTCTAGCAGGAACCACACATTTACATATTATTGCCCAGTGTACAATAACAAGGCCAGACTGGACAGAAATTTTATTTCATAGGAGCATGCGCATTCAGTTGAAAGCTTTGAGACCCATCCCATAAATAGATCTTGCACCAATAAAACTAAAATAAAGTGGATGGATAATGACGTAAACATAAGACACTATCATTTTCCTACATACGTATCTGTTAAAAAGAGAGGAATTTAATAAATGGGTAGTGGATATGGTTTGAGGATTATTAAGGAAGATAGCTAGTAAGTGAAATAAATGAAAATGGAGTTTAAAATGGGATTGAAGTAAGAGAGAAACAGAATAAAATATATGGTAAAGTAACAGGAATTATTTAGAAGGATTGACAAAGGTTAAATTATTGCAGAAATTGAATTTCACAGAACAAGAAAAGTAACTGAACAATGCTACTGGGTAAATAAAGGAGTATTTGTATAAAAGAGACAGGATTAGAAAAGGTTACAGTTAAGCAGCTATTTTTTGTCGATAACTGTAGTCACAGAGCACCCCAACCCATCCTCTTCCTTCCTCACCCAGGCTCTCTGTCATCCTGGCAGCCTGGCTGCAAACAGTCTCAGATAAATGAGAATAATTTGGAGAGGATACACTTGACAGTGGATAGAAAATCCTCCCCTTTCAGGAGAATTTCCCACTGCCACCAGACCAGACAAGGCTGTTTCCTCCAGAACTCCATTACTTGGTAGAAGTTGAGTCATACAACCAGTGCCTGTGATACTTCAGAATCTTGTTGGTACCAAAAAAGGAGCACTCCTGGAGATCCAGTCTGGATTTCATCTTTTCAAAACACCTTTGTAAAAGTTCCCAGTTTTCACCTTCCAGACCACTGTTTCATGGTGACTCTATATGTCAGGGCCACTTATCATATTTCTCTTCCTGACAATTTCAGGAATTTTTTTAGATTTGCTGTGTCTGGTTTACATTATCTGTTTTCTGCCTTACCCTTTGGGCTGTATACTTCACCTCAGGTGTTAAAAAGTGTCTGTCCCCAGTGGTTACCTATTGCAGAACTCTAGGCATCCATATTTTTGCTTATTTAAATGACTTGCTGATTTGTGCAGATTCTATAATCAGGTGCTTGGAGTCCTTAGACAATGTGTCATCCCTCTTTTCCAACCTGGGCTTTAAATTGAACCTTCAAAAGTCCTTCCTCACACCCTGTCATTGAATTGTTTTTCTGAAGTACTGAATAAAAACAGTAAAAGGGATAGCCTTCCTGCCAAAAGTCAAAGGTCTGACTTATCAGGTCATTTTCTTGGATTTCTCTCTACTAGACATGGCCTCAGCAAGGGATTTCCTCAAAATTCCAGGCCTCATGGCATCAATGATTCTCATGATACCTCTAGCCAGACTTAACTTGAGAAAAATTCAGTGATACTCTAAGAATTGTTGGACGAGCACCTTCATCACTTGGATTTCCAGGTACTGGTACTAGGATTTATGAAACAGGAACTGCACTGGTGGAGGGATCAACTGTCTCTGAATCCAGGACTTCCTTTCTCTCTTTAAACCCCAGTCCAATCTTTCCAGATGGACTCCAAGTTTTGTGTAAGGAGCAGTGTCCATGGGAGCTTAAGTACAAGGCTTGTAGGGTCTTCAGGACATGCCAAAGCATATAAACGTAAAAGAGATGTCAGCAGTGATTCATGACTTAAAGATTGTTCACCACATATTGACTCCAGTTGCTATTCTAGTGGTCACAGACAGCACTATTGTGATGTGGTACCTGACCAAGCAAGGGGGTACAAGGTCATACCTTCTGTGCCAGTTGGCAGTGATGGCATGTGAGCTGGGTCTGCAGTATTCTCTGATTCTTCAGGCCTCATACATTCTGTCAAAGCTAAATACAGTGGCAGACAGACTAAAGAGATCCTGGACAGGCCCTCACAAGTGGAAGCTCTATATAGAGGTCTTCCAGGACTTGATCCAGATGTGGGGAAAACCTCAAGTAGATCCATCCACCTCCTTTCAAAACAGATAACTGAAAAATTTTTGCTGAAGACATCCTTGCAGCCATTCCAGGAAGACAGATGCTGTATCATTCCCAAGGTCAGGAATGTTACTATATGCATGTTCCACCCTTCCCAATTATTCCCAAGGCACTTCTAAAGATTCAGAAAGAATTACAAAAGGTCATTTTGGTAACTCCATTTTGGCCCAGGCAAAGTTGTTTTTCCCTTATCAAGAATCAGTAGTCCACAAACGAAAAGGCTGCCAAATAATCCAATTCTTTATTCACGAAACACTCCAAGAGTAATAAAATCAAGCGCTTTCGCCTGACCAATGTCAGGCTTTATCAAGACAGTTTTAAACATGATGTGCCACAGTTTAAATACACTAACTGAATCTAAAAACTTAATTTGATTGGATTAAATTAATCTAATCAATTTAAAATAATTAAAAGCCAACAATTGAAATGAATAATTCATTAAACCACAATTGGGTTCTTTTTAAAGTGCTAGTGCATTTGATCAGAATTGTAAAAATGAATATTGTAAAACCATACCTTAGGTCACTTTTCAGAAAACATATGTTTGCAAGAAAATGTGAAATTTACGTAATTAAGATCAATGCCTTTGATTGAAGTGTACAAAACACTTCTTCAGAAACTATGTTATAAACAAAAAACTAAAAACTAATATAAACGTCAAACCCATCTGTATAACAATCTAAATGCATTTACGTCTATAAGTAGTGTAATTATTAAAACGTTCATTTAGAATTTGTGTTATTACTTGGGAATCAATCACAGTAAAAATATATATGCATCAATCAGCGAACTTTAAAAACACTTTTAAAAACTGCAATACTGTGGTGGCAACCTGTGGTGCAACAAGTGTGTAAACCTAGTTACAACCAGCCCTAATACAAAGTGCACGCAGAATAATAAACCTACAACTCAGATACCTTGTAAAATAGATGTCTGTGTGTACATCTAGAATTGATGTATGAATAAATAAATAAATAAATAAGCAAGTACAATAAAAGCACGGTGGAAACATTGGGTAAATAACCTAGTCCTAGTGAGATGAATAACTTGATATGGATTAAATAAAATAGTACCTTTTGATTACTAAACATACCGAACTTAAAAGGTAATAAACCTACATTATAACCTAGCTCTTCTAATTTTTAACACACTTTTTATGCTGGTTGACTCATTCAACCCTGGAGGTTTGGTTGCATTTAGGTTTATCTGCCATAACAGCTCTTTGTATTAGAGGCCTCACTCCCCTCCTCTTAGGTTTTGAGTGCGTGCTCAAGAACCATGAATTTCAAAGTCATATTGGAACAAATGACAGAATGCTTGTAAAAGCGTTGCTTTCTTTCTTAACACTAACATCATATAGATGTTAGTATATCCTTTTCGCAGGGTCCTTTCTGTCTTTCCTACATAGAACCCAGAGCAAGCCTCACAAACACCTAAATATACTATTCCTTGGTGGCACAAGTATAATACCCTTTAGGGTTGAAGTTGAAGTTTCTCGAGTTAACGTAATATTTACTGTTGTTGTAAATATAATTACATTGCTTACAGGTTTGACATTTGTAGGTTCCTACCTTCTTGTTGATCAAAGAGGTCTTAGCTTCATGTCTTTCAAATAAATCTTTCAAATTAGCGTTCCTGCTGTTAACAAATGATGGAAATATGCAGTAAATTGTTTGACCTCATCATTTGCTTTCAGAATAGGCCAGTATTTTGAAACTAGTTCCTTAAATTTTATAGAGTCATTATTAAAAGTGTGGACAAATGTGTTGTGTGTATCCATGTTGTTTTGATCATTGGCCACTGTCATACTTATAGTACCTTTACCTAGAAGTGGAGTAAATCTGCTAGTTCTAAGCTTACATATCTCATCAAGTGTTCTTACAAAAAGTTTTTTTGGATAATTTCTTTCTAAAAACATACTTTCCAAAATTTGAACTTCTTTTTTGAAAAGATCATCTGTACTGCACATCCTACTTGCCCTAATTAATTGGCCTTTTAAAATACCCTTCTTTTGTGCTATAGGGTGACCACTGTCAAAGTGCAGAAATGAATTAGAAAACGTGGGTTTCCTGAAGACAGATGATTCAAAGGTCATAGTGTCAGGGTTTTTAGAGAGTCACGTCCAAATAGTTGACCTCTTTCTCACTAATATTATGTGTGAATCTCAAATAGTCTGTTGTGGAGTTCATGTGTGCAAAAAATTCCTGAAATTCTAGTAAGGACCCATTCCAGAAAACACATATGTCGTCCAAGAAACGTTGGTAGTGGGTTATATGTTGGGTCCATGCAGAATTAAAGATGTATTTCTGCTCCCACATATACAACACTATGTTGGCATCGCTTGAAGCACAAGGCGAACCCATTGCCACGCCTTTCTTTTGTCTGAACAACTCTCCATTAAAGAAGATATAATTGTTGTTCAGAATAACCTCCATACCTTCAACTATTAACCTAATAACATTTGCTGTGAATTCCCCTGACTTAACTAGGAATTCATTGAATAATTCCAAGCCTTCCACGTGCGGTATACTTGGGAAGAGTTCAATGACGTCTATGGTAATAAGTAAGTTAGTTGCGTCAAATAGTTCCGTTTTAATACTCTTTAAAAACTCCCAAGAGTCCTTACATATGTGTTTCAAAGATTTGACCAAATTTTTCAATGAAATATCTATAAATTTACCAAGAGGCTCAGTAATGCCCCCACCCCCAGCCACTATCGGTCTAAACTTTAAAGGTGTCAGCCCTTTATGCACCTTAGGTATGCCAAAAATGGTGGGGGTAACAGGCTTGTTAACTAAAAGAAAGTTGTATAATTTTTCATTTATTGCTCCTTGCATGAGGTTATCATAAAGCATGTATCTAATTTTAGAGTATGCAAGATTCACTTCGTTAATAGAGGCCGTAGAATACTGGTCTAAGTCTTGCAGAATACTAAACATTGCTGCTTCATAATCACAACTATACATCAAAACAACTCCACCCCCTTTGTCCGGTTTCATAATCCTTATTTTGTCAAATTTCAGTTTGTCGATAAGTTGCACACAGTCAGGAGATAAATTTTGAATTTCTGAATTATTGTTCTTAAATGTATCCCTAATATCTTGCTCCACCAAGTCCTCAAATGTTTTAACTACTGTGTGTAGTGGGGGATTGAAAGTACTTGCTCTAGAAAACCTCTCTTGCAGAACATTTTGCCCTTTGAAAAAAATATTCAAATTAAGTTTTCTTGTGAATAGTTTCAGCTCTAAGATTGATTTTGTAATATTAAGAGGGCGAAGTGGGACAAAGTGGAAGCCCTTTGTGAATAGCTCAAAGTGGGTGTCCCCTACATTAATGTCTGTAAAATTAAAGATCTTAAAGTTTCCTTTGGAAGCAATGGAGAAGGGTAAATCATGTGTGTCAAAAGTCTCAATAGAAAGAGCTGGACTGCGACCAGTCCAGCTCTTTCTATTGAGACTTTTGACACACATGATTTACCCTTCTCCATTGCTTCCAAAGGAAACTTTAAGATCTTTAATTTTACAGACATTAATGTAGGGGACACCCACTTTGAGCTATTCACAAAGGGCTTCCACTTTGTCCCACTTCGCCCTCTTAATATTACAAAATCAATCTTAGAGCTGAAACTATTCACAAGAAAACTTAATTTGAATATTTTTTTCAAAGGGCAAAATGTTCTGCAAGAGAGGTTTTCTAGAGCAAGTACTTTCAATCCCCCACTACACACAGTAGTTAAAACATTTGAGGACTTGGTGGAGCAAGATATTAGGGATACATTTAAGAACAATAATTCAGAAATTCAAAATTTATCTCCTGACTGTGTGCAACTTATCGACAAACTGAAATTTGACAAAATAAGGATTATGAAACCGGACAAAGGGTGGAGTTGTTTTGATGTATAGTTGTGATTATGAAGCAGCAATGTTTAGTATTCTGCAAGACTTAGACCAGTATTCTACGGCCTCTATTAACGAAGTGAATCTTGCATACTCTAAAATTAGATACATGCTTTATGATAACCTCATGCAAGGAGCAATAAATGAAAAATTATACAATTTTCTTTTAGTTAACAAGCCTGTTACCCCACCATTTTGGCATACCTAAGGTGCATAAAGGGCTGACACCTTTAAAGTTTAGACCGATAGTGGCTGGGGTGGGGCATTACTGAGCCTCTTGGTAAATTTATAGATATTTCATTGAAAATTTGGTCAAATCTTTGAAACACATATGTAAGGACTCTTGGGAGTTTTTAAAGAGTATTAAACGGAACTATTTGACGAACTAACTTACTTATTACCATAGACGCCATTGAACTCTTCCCAAGTATACCGCACGTGGAAGGCTTGAATTATTCAATGAATTCCTAGTTAAGTCAGGGAATTCACAGCAAATGTTATTAGGTTAATAGTTGAAGGTATGGAGGTTATTCTGAACAACAATTATATCTTCTTTAATGGAGAGTTGTTCAGACAAAAGAAAGCGTGGCAATGGGTTCGCTTTGTGCTTCAAGCGATGCCAACATAGTGTTGTATATGTGGAGCAGAAATACATCTTTAATTCTGCATGGACCCAACATATAACCCACTACCAACGCTTGACTATATGTGTTTTCTGAATGGGTCCTTACTAGAATTTCAGGAATTTTTTGCACACATGAACTCCACAACAGACTATTTGAGATTCACACATAATATTAGTGAGAAAGAGGTCAACTATTTGGACGTGACTCTCTCTAAAAACCCTGACACTATGACCTTTGAATCATCTGTCTTCAGGAAACCCACGTTTTCTAATTCATTTCTGCACTTTGACAGTGGTCACCCTATAGCACAAAAGAAGGGTATTTTAAAAGGCCAATTAATTAGGGCAATTAGGATGTGCAGTACAGATGATCTTTTCAAAAAAGAAGTTCAAATTTTGGAAAGTATGTTTTTAGAAAGAAATTATCCAAAAAAACTTTTTGTAAGAACACTTGATGAGATATGTAAGCTTAGAACTAGCAGATTTACTCCACTTCTAGGTAAAGGTACTATAAGTATGACAGTGGCCAATGATCAAAACAACATGGATACACACAACACATTTGTCCACACTTTTAATAATGACTCTATAAAATTTAAGGAACTAGTTTCAAAATACTGGCCTATTCTGAAAGCAAATGATGAGGTCAAACAATTTACTGCGACATTTCCATCATTTGTTAACAGCAGGAACGCTAATTTGAAAGATTTATTTGAAAGACATGAAGCTAAGACCTCTTTGATCAACAAGAAGGTAGGAACCTACAAATGTCAAACCTGTAAGCAATGTAATTATATTTACAACAACAGTAAATATTACGTTAACTCGAGAAACTTCAACTTCAACCCTAAAGGGTATTATACTTGTGCCACCAAGGGAATAGTATATTTAGGTGTTTGTGAGGCTTGCTCTGGGTTCTATGTAGGAAAGACAGAAAGGACCCTGCGAAAAAGGATATACGAACATCTATATGATGTTAGTGTTAAGAAAGAAAGCAACGCCTTTTACAAGCATTCTGTCATTTGTTCCAATATGACTTTGAAATTCATGGTTCTTGAGCACGCTCAAAACCTAAGAGGAGGGAGTGAGGCCTCTAATACAAAGAGCTGTTATGGCAGATAAACCTAAATGCAACCAAACCTCCAGGGTTGAATGAGTCAACCAGCATAAAAAGTGTGTTAAAAATTAGAAGAGCTAGGTTATAATGTAGGTTTATTACCTTTTAAGTTCGGTATGTTTAGTAATCAAAAGGTACTATTTTATTTAATCCATATCAAGTTATTCATCTCACTAGGACTAGGTTATTTACCCAATGTTTCCACCGTGCTTTTATTGTACTTGCTTATTTATTTATTTATTTATTCATACATCAATTCTAGATGTACACACTGACATCTATTTTACAAGGTATTTGAGTTGTAGGTTTATTATTCTGCGTGCACTTTGTATTAGGGCTGGTTGTAACTAGGTTTACACACTTGTTGCACCACAGGTTGCCACCACAGTATTGCAGTTTTTAAAAGTGTTTTTAAAGTTCGCTGATTGATGCATATATATTTTTACTGTGATTGATTCCCAAGTAATAACACAAATTCTAAATGAACGTTTTAATAATTACACTACTTATAGACGTAAATGCATTTAGATTGTTATACAGATGGGTTTGACGTTTATATTAGTTTTTAGTTTTTTGTTTATAACATAGTTTCTGAAGAAGTGTTTTGTACACTTCAATCAAAGGCATTGATCTTAATTACGTAAATTTCACATTTTCTTGCAAACATATGTTTTCTGAAAAGTGACCTAAGGTATGGTTTTACAATATTCATTTTTACAATTCTGATCAAATGCACTAGCACTTTAAAAAGAACCCAATTGTGGTTTAATGAATTATTCATTTCAATTGTTGGCTTTTAATTATTTTAAATTGATTAGATTAATTTAATCCAATCAAATTAAGTTTTTAGATTCAGTTAGTGTATTTAAACTGTGGCACATCATGTTTAAAACTGTCTTGATAAAGCCTGACATTGGTCAGGCGAAAGCGCTTGATTTTATTACTCTTGGAGTGTTTCGTGAATAAAGAATTGGATTATTTGGCAGCCTTTTCGTTTGTGGACTACTGATTCTTGGTTTCCTGTTCACATTTTGCTTTTCTTCGTTTGTTTTTCCCTTATAATGGATTTGGCCAAGGGCAATTACCAAAAGCTTCCTCATAGACTGTATCTGCTCACATAACATCAAGGACAAATGATACATCCCAGCTTAGAGCAATTACAGCTCTGGATGATTCTGCTTTTATACCTTTTAGACATTTGTTCCTTGAAGATGTGCAGCAGGTATTTAAGGAGGCAAGAAAACCTGCAACTAAAAAATCTTACATTTACAAGTGGAAGAGGTTTTCTAGGTGGTGCCCAAGGTGCCAAAAGGATTATGACCCCTCTAGTTTTAAATATTTATGAGAGCCACTTAGCAATGTTTAGTCATATGCTTCTATTAAAGTGTGTCTTGCTGCCATCTCAACCTGTCTGCCCATGTATTCCCCTTTTTCATCTCTTTTTATGGTCAAATAGTTTTAAGGAATGTTGCAAGCAAGACTCCTGTGAAAGCAAATTCCTCCTCCTTGGGATCTCAACTTTGTTCTTGAAAATTTGACCTTAACCTATTTTTGAGCCTACCTCTCAGGCTGATTTATAGTTCATTACTTAGAAGACATGTTTTATTCATTGCTGTAACATCTGTAGTGTGAGTGTTTGAGCTGCAAAATGGACCAACTCTGTCTGATTTTTCAGAAGGACAGAGTTGTTTTATGCACTAATCCATCAGTCATGCAGTTTTTTTTCTGAATTTATCTTGAATCACGCCATCGATCTCCCAGTGTTCTGCCCTGATCCAAAAAACAAGAGAGAAAAATTTTGCTTATTTTGGATGCGCACAGACATCTTGGGTACTATCTTGACAGAACAAAGCTCCCTAGAAATTCTGAACAGCTGTTTGCCTCCTGTAGAGGTCAAGGAATGGTCAACCTGTCTTTAAGCCAACTGTTGCTTGATGTTTGTCTTTTGCTGTTGTTTTCTGTTACTCCCACTGTGGTAAGTCTTTTCCAGGCAAGTTTAAGGCTCACTCCATTAGGGCCTTAACCTCTCCAATGACGTATGGGAAAGGATGGACTCTAGAAACATTCTAGAGACAGCAACCTGGTTCTCTCTTCATATCTTCGTAAAGCACTGAAAACAGGATTTCTTTTCAAGGTCCAGGACTGGGTTTGCTTGTACTATTCTCCAGGGGCTCCTTGATCCTTATCCTTCCACCTCCAAGATGGCGTAAGCTTTGGGAATGTACCCAAAATGCCACTGAAGCAGTGAGAATGATAAACATAGTACACTTGTGCAAGTCCTACTTACCTTTAACAGTAGATGTATGAATTCTTCAGTGGCAGCACCCACCCTGCATCCCCAGATTGTGAATAGTTGAGGTGGGTTTCAGCATCATTGATTCGGTTGTTGTTGGATTTGTTTTTTATATGATATTGGGATCGGCTGCATATTTACTCTTGCTCTATGATTCTTGCTTCAGGTACTTTCCTCTCCTCCTTTTGGGAAGCGAATAAGCCTGAACACTCATTTCCTGCTATAGCTGAAACTTCCCTGTCAGGATATGCTCAGCCAATCAGCTGTTACAAGAAGATAGAGGGAGGAAGTCTGAGCATTTTGGAAGCTGGCCAGTACTGGGTTACCTTGGTAGAATACCCAAAATGCCACTGAGGCAGTGAGGAAATTTTTACATCTAGTGTTACAGATAAGTAGGATTTGCTCAACTACTTTTCATTTTATATTGACATCTTTTTTTTTTTCTGGAAAAAAAAAAGTTTTGTTTATTTTAAACAGCTGACTTGCTTTGTTTATTTTAAACAATTGACTTGCCAGTTGTAGTAAACACTGCTGTGTGTGATGGGGTTTTAAAATTTGTATATAGCAAAAGGGATAGATTAAATTTGGCTAGCTGGAGATCCCTTACACATAATGACACTGATTATAACATTTTGTAAGGTTGTGCAGCAAATATTACATAAGGATACTCTCAAATCATCCTGTAATGGAATTTTTGGGATACTAGAAAAAAGTATTAACGACTTATTGATCTGTTCTGGAAATTATTGATAAAATTCATAATGGAAGTGGGTTACTTCTGGCCTGTGACATTTCCAAAGCATATGATATTGGTGCTCATGGTAGTTTATGGGATATCCTGACAAGTTAGTGTTACTCATAAAATCAGACTAGTTTTGCAGGATATTTACATCAGTTCATAGACTAGGTATTTGGTTAATGGGAATTTAGGGTAAGCAATTCATATTCAAAGAGGAGTAAAACAGGGTTGCTCTTTGAGCAGTTTGCTCTTTAGTTTAGTTATAAATGCTGTCTTGTGTGACTGTGTATTACTTCACAAATCTAAGTAACTTATTTTTGCTAATTCTGTTTTGATTCCTACATGCTTTCTATATGTATGACTTAAATATAGTGGTGTGCAACTTTGCGGATGTAGAACATTTTTGTTTGTTTGTTTTATTTACGAGGGAAGCTACATACTGTAGGCTTACAATTTAATGTATATAATGCAAGGGATTTGGGATTACTTCCCTCTATTCAAAGTATTACTTTTCAAAATAAGGTTATAAAAATACTAGCTGTTGCCTTTGGAAATTTAACTGTTTGTTATGAACAATGGAATGAGCATTTAAATAAGGTTAAGACCAGACCTTGATGAATATAATGGAAATAAATATTTTCGTTCTTCCAGATCAAAGTTTTATATGCTGAACTATGTTATTCTTGCCAAGCTGGGTTATATAGGAAGTGTGTATCCTTTTCCAAAAGGTAAAGAAACAATAGTATCAGAATTGTTATTTTGTTCTGTATGGAGTAGTAGGCTTGCATAACCCTATTAAAATGAGGGGGGGGGGGTCCTGTACTGTACCAAGGAGGAAGGCAGACTAGGTGTGTATAAACAAGTCATGTTTTTGGCATCTATGATTCTGCACTGGATTTTTTTTTTAAATCCTGAACAGAAACTCAGATTTATTAGGATAGGTTTTATGGCATAAATTTAAAGAAATTTGGGATTGCAAGGTTGGAAGAAAGATGAATTTTGTTTCCCATTACCTTGCTAATGAATATGTACAAAAATATATTTTATGGAAGTTGTCTTTAATTCGGTTTATACAAAGTAAGAGTTTGTGATATACATTGATAATACATCTGTACTATATTAGACTTTGGAGTGAGTTATCTCCTTTATTAACAATAGTATCTGCAAAACAATGATATTTTTCTAGTGCATGCAAATTGTAAGATTTTTTTAGGAGATTGATGCTTGGTAGACTACCAACATGTTAAAGGATTGATGAAATGTAAGATTAAGGAGGATATGCTTTGCAGTATATGTTCCTGTGAAAACTCTATGGATCATGCTTTATTATACTGACCAAGAGTTCAGATTTTCTTTTCTGACGTATTACATAATTACAAGCTTGTAGAAATGTCTTGTGTTATACATTATCTAATGTGTGTGTTTTTATGACAGTTTGAATGCTCATATGATGGATGTTCATGGTAAAATAATAACTAATGCAGCTTGAATATTGTGGTTAACTCACTGTGATGAATTAGTATACAACAAATTGTGGAATTGCTTTGTGATAATGAAGAAGCTGAGGAAATGGTTGTGGCAAAAGGAGTGGTGGATTGTTTCTTGACTTTGTTTTTTTTTCCCTCTCTCTTTTTCTGTTTTATCTCTGTACTGCATATGACTGTTGAATTTCTGTATTTTGCTAAGCATATGTGATGAACGTTGTGAAACGTATATGTTCAGTAAAGTATCCCTACTCTTTTCGATAGATGCCATGGGATCTGTTACATCCACCTGAGCTATCACCAACTCTGCCTCAGTTTAACTTCTCATCCAAAGCAAGGCACACTCAGAAGTGTAGCACCCCATAATGCTGCACTGAAGTGTTAGCAATATGTCTTCATGGTGTGGGAATAGAATCCTCAGACTTCTGCACCAAAGGTGAGTGTACTATCTGTTGCGCCAATAAGACACACACACACACACACACACACACACGCACGCACACCCACACCCACACACACACCCACACACACAGACACCACACCACAGATTGATGCTTTACATTTCTCCCATTTATTCACTCGTTTCACATTGTTGATGGTCTTCTTCCTGATCTTGATCTTCCAACACCTGTGGACTCCTGCCTTAACACTGTTAGCCTCATTGCATGGAAGATATGCTGTTAAAATCATGCATCTCTGTTTGTGAGGTTATTCAAAGAAGGAAACCAGATAACCATTTAAAAGAAAGTTGTATCCAGCCTTGTGGAACCAAGGTTATTTTACTGTGTCCAGAAGCAATCTTTGTACCGAATTGTATTCAGTACTTGTACTGCAGAATTAATTGTATATATTGTATGACACAGACTTGTTTTATTACTCAGTGAAGCTACAACTCCCTACAGATTTTGTCTGCTGTTTCCATGCATTTTAACAGAACCTGCTGCTCTCTTTCTATGTATAACTTGAACTTTGGCTTTGCTCTCCTTTGAATTAGCAAATTGACTGCCCTTAAAGTTTCTATCTTTGAAAAAACTTCTAGAGACATTGACTTGTACTGGAAAGATTTCTGAACAGTAGACATTTAATATCAGAGAATCCATACACACTCTTTCTCATTAAAGTGTAAACCTATGAGAACAAAAATCTTCTTTTGTGCATTACGTGATATTAGCTGTTTCACCAAATCAACTTATTCATATAGATTTGTATAGATCTTGGTGAGATTATTAGTTAGGCCTTTACTGGCAGGTAGTAGAGGTAAAGAGGGGTTATCTTTTAGTGGGATTGAGCTCCAAAGGCGGTGATGTCTCCATATTCATAAAGGATATGCACATCTCCAGACTAGTAGTCCAGCATAACGCATCTGAGATACTTCAGGTACAACTAACATTGGGTAAGACGGCGATCCAGGTTTTAGCTTGCTCTAGGTCCCCAACCATGTCCCTAGACTCTCACTCCATGTTCCTAAGCGCCCTGGAATCTATCAAGGTCCAACCCAGCATTCTCATACTAGGAGACTTCAACTACCCCTCCATCAACTGGGAAAACTACTCAAGCACCAATACACTGGACCAGTGCTTCCTGGAATTCATCAATTCTAATGCCTGGACCAGCTCATTCTGACCCCCACAAGAGGAAGAAATTGACCTGGTTATTACTAACATGGGTGACCATTACTCTACACCAAATAGTCAGTCTCTCCCTGGTCAGATCCGACCATAAACTAATCACCATGGAAATCCACATCTCACCCACATGCCCCACAAAGGTAACCACCTTGAAAAACTTCTCCAAAGCTGAGGCTCCTAAAAACAGAGGTAGCTAACTTCACGGCACCCATGCCAGTGGAAAATAGCTGCATGACTGCCAAATCATACACCAATGCACTGTACGAAAATGTACATGCGTGGAACTAGCCATACCCAACAGAAACAAAAAAAAGGAAGCCAATCTGTTGGTTGCCTGCCATTAATAAACTCTACAACAGAAGGAAGAAACTGTTGCAGAAAAAGGTGCCGTCCCAAGACTATAAAAACTCCCTTGTTAGCATCAACAAAAAAGTTGAGATCCGTCATCAAATCCACCAAAGCCAGCTATGAAGGCAGAATTGCAGCAGACACTAAAAACAATCACAAAGCCTTTTGTAGTTATATCAAGAACCTCCATGGCAATACCCAGTTTTGCTCTGAGTTACTGCACAATGGTACCTCCTATACTGAGCCAAAAGATATTGCCAACATACCAGCCGACAGATTTAGTGCCAGCTTTACCCCTCCACCCCAAAGGACCAATCACAGTACCGGAAGAATGCCAGGCACCCAGCATTACTGCAGCACAGGTTAAAGCTGCATTGTCCCATGCCAAGAATACAGCTTCTATGGGACCCGATAATATGCCTGGCTGTGTTCTGCATGAACTACAGTGCGAACTGGCACCACATCTGTGTGCCCTGTTCAGTCACAGCCTCACCTCAGGCTTTGTCCCTGCCAAATGGTGTACTGCTACAGTCATCCCTCTCCATAAAGGGGGAGCGACTACAGACCCTGGAAATTATCACCCCATTAGCCTGACAAGTCTGATATGTAAAGCTGTGGAGCACATCATCATGGACCTGATTAACAAAGATATAGGAAATCTCCAAACTCTAGACCCCACGCCATTTGGCTTTGTGAAAGAGAGATCATGTCTGCTCAACCTGGTTGACTCAGCTGTGGATGAAGGTAAGGCAGTGCATACAGCCTACCCCGATCTGACCAAGGCCTTTGATACCATTCCTCATTCAGTAATTATTGATTAACTCACCAAACTAGACATCAACCCCTGTATCACTAGGTGGGTTGCAAATTGGCTCACAGATAGAACACACAGTGTGAAAGTAGTGGACTGCAAGTCAGACTGCCAGCCAGTCATGAGTGGAGTCCTACATGGATTGGTCCTGGGTCCTCTCCTGTTTGGCATCTACTTCTCAGAAGTCCAGGCCAACACAAAGAAACTCTGGTTGACCAAGTTCGCAGATGACTGCAAGCTGGGAGCCATTATTAACTCCCCAGGTGATGCAGACATCCTATACAAAGGCTTCACTGAGACCAATGTCTGGTGTCAAAACCATGGCCTTAAGCTTAACCCCAAAAAATACGTCATCATCCCCTTTGGTAAAACTCAGTTCCCACTAATTACCACATTGATGGGAGCCCACTGAACACTGAAGACGTTATAAGAGAACTGGGGATGCAAGTTGACAGCAACCCTTCCTTCGACCACCACATTGCCACTGTGGTCAGAAAGTCCTTCTATGTGACGCATTTCATTACCAAGGGTTTTGCATCCAGGAAGAAAGAGATCATCATCTCTCTCTACTCTTCCCTCGTTAGACCAATCTTTGAGAATAATGCCCCATTTGGCATGTACCTCACTAGACACCTGCAACAGCTGGAGAGGCCACAGAAGTACCTCACGAAGAGGATCATAGGCATTAAACACGTGTTCTACATGGACAGACTCAAAAGACTCCAGCTATTCTCTGTCTCATATCACCTACTTACTGGCGATCTTTGCTTGACTTACAAAGCCATGTCTGACCCAGCTCTGTTAGAAATGCTACATCTAAAGAAATCCCAATCCCTCCACACCACACACTCCAGAGACCTCAGCCTCATTACCACAATCAACAGAACATGCTGGATGGACAGGTTCCTCACCCAGACACTGCCCATGCTCTGGAATAGACTTCCCATACATGTCAAGCAGAGCACCTCGCTGTCCCTCTTCAAAAGAAATCTTGATGAGTGGATGGGTTATAGAAAGTTCACCACGGGGATCACTCCAGTGGCTGTACTTGATAGAGGCACTGGGAACTAATGTCTGGTGGCACGATGCCAGGGCACTTCTATGGGAGCTAGGCTTGTAAAGGCTCCAGGGTCATTAGCTTAGTACACACCTATGAACCTATGATGGATGCCAGAAAAGAGGGGAAGAACATGGGCAGGTAATGCCCATTGTATACTAATGTGAGTGTTGTACAAAAAGGGCTGGCAACAAATGAAAACTGCTCAAAAAGACTCCAGTATTGCAGCTTCCAGAGGCACAGAGAAGGTTGGGGAGGGGTGTATGTGTTTTTCCCTTTTAGTTTAAACTCTTGGTGGTATTGCAGACAACCATGCAATGTCTATGGTACCATAGTAGCATGGAGACATACACCCAACTGTAGAGCCTGGCAAGAGTGCTTGTACTTCTT
The DNA here is from genome assembly GCF_019279795.1 of Protopterus annectens. Lineage (NCBI taxonomy): Eukaryota > Metazoa > Chordata > Ceratodontiformes > Protopteridae > Protopterus > Protopterus annectens. The sequence goes on along the minus strand of NC_056729.1, from coordinate 442,584,481 downwards.
GACATGTATTGCTCCTTCCATCTGTCCCCTAAATGCTCAACTCAGCTCCAGTGTGACAACAACCCCCCCCCCCCCATGGGTAAGTCAGCATTAACCTCTCGTCATCTGACACCTGCAATGCCTAGGACTACTTCTTGAATCATGGTTGCCTGCTTCACAGTCAGGTTGACATTCATTTTAATTAACTAGTCACAATGATATTCAGCACTATGCCACTTCTCTGATTACATTTTTGAGCAAAGACTGGTTTGAAGCTGAAAGAAAGAAAAATTATTGAAGAAAATTTAATTCATTTTTCAGGGTACTTTGACTTTTTGGCATTTCATGGAAATTATGTAATAAAAGTAGCACTTAATAGAATAGTATCTAGACATGATTTAAATAAATATTTGCCTTGCTGTATTTGTTCACTGTGGAACAGATTTGATTTCTTTTGTTGGTATTATTGTTATTAGCATAATTTGCTGATGTGTTGTTGCACTTTATTTTACAACCTGTTATTCTAGAGTTACTGAGAGAGAAGTTGGTGGATTGTCTTTGGCGGAAGGGCTGGAGATGAGCAGCCCAGTCTGCAACAAGTCTGTATCCAGTAGTAATGAAGAGCCATACACTACTGAAAGAATGAGCCGGGTACCTGGTGGTTACAGACCTCTGACACAACCTTTCCAAGCTTTGACCATAGACTTCAACAATCTCCAGGTAAGAATGGAGCTGTATGACAAAATTAATAACTGTAGCATCGTTTACTAAATTCTGATCTAGAAGATTTCAGGGCCTTTGTTCCATTATCGTGTCACATTCAATTACTGAATGAATGGAGTGTTGCAAAACAAGTTGACCACATTATGTCCACTTTTCCCTGCATTAGCATTATTGTAAAGTAAAATATGGATCTGATTTCAGAGGTCTTTTGTAATGTATAATTGTTGAGATGTCCTTTTGTGAAGCCCCCATCTCAGCACATTTTTCAGACAGTTGTCTAGATCTCACACAGTGTGCCTGTGTGCAAGCATGTGCTTCATACCATTATGTGAATAACTGGAGCAGGAGTGATTTTTCTAACAACCTTATTTCCTTTTTTCCCCCAAGCTGTATGCACAGTTTAAAGCTTGACCTTCCTATTTGCTATAGGAAGAATACCCATACTAGATGTGTAAAGCACTGAAATATTGTAAATGTTCTGTTTTTATCAGATTACAAACCAGTACACTGGAACTTCCCGTACTTTCTGGAAGAAGAGCACAATGTGTCTCATTTCCAGATGTGTGATTGTTTCTACATGGGCACTTTCAGGAAACTAGGGAAGAAGTTTGAGGCCTACATTACTCTAAGGAAGATGGTATTTGTGGTGGATGCTGTATGGAAGAACTGTAGGATGGTTCGTCACTTGTTCCTAGACTATCCCAGACCAAAAGAAGACTATAAGGGGTTTGAAGGCCCGGCATCACTGACAAAGACTCCTACTTCAGAGTCTGCTTATGAGGTGGCTTTTCACTCTCATTCTTAGTGCCGTGGGTGCTGCTGGATTAGTGAAGGGGTGTTATCGCACCCATTGTCAACTGATGATGAGATTATAGCAGTAGGTGTATATATATAGCAAACAACCTGGAGGCTAAATTCCATAGTTTCTATGCTCACTCGACCCCTAACCGGGAAAAGCCGAAAGACACAACAACAACAGTGAATGGTTTAAATAGTGTAAAAAAGTCACATGCACAAACAGTTGACCATTAAAATTAAAGGAACAGTATGCTCTTAAAAACATTGTATGTAATGGCAAGTATGTGAAACTTAAAGGCTTGTAAAAACCTAATCTAAAAATGGGTATAAAAACTCATATAATGTTTATAAAGAGGCAGCTGGCTTATATATGAAATATACATATATTGTGCAACAAATGTATTTTTGAAAATGAAATTGTCTGGGAAGGGAACAAAATTACCTTTGATTTGTTTTATGATTATATGTCTAATACATGTGATTTTTTTTTAAATTTAAGAAATGCTTCTCTTCCTCGAACATTGACTTTTTAGATATTACCATCACTAAAGATGATAATGGTATTCTTAACACCTGTTTGTACAAGAAACCTGTTAAATGTAGCAACACTTTACATAGAAACAGTATCTGTCCTCATTTCATTGTGGATATTAAAAGGATTTTAAAGTGCATTTACTCCACCCTGGTTTCCACTGATTTCTTATTTCTTAGTCTGCACTGTCAGTTGAAATCCACCCATGGAATCTGTCTTGAAGTGTGCTATTTTTGCAGCCAGGAAGCATTTGGATTCAGCTTGTCATGCTGTTAAGGAGATAGAAGCCCTGTGTATACCCACACCAGTGGAACCATCTTGACTGATTATTGTAGGATTGATTCAACATTTTAGTCTTTGAACCAATATGTGTCCTGCAGATTGCAACAGTTTTCCAACTTATTGCCTAATGAGAAGTCCAAAGCTAGATAGAATGGGTAAAGGAGTTTTTTTTTCTCATTTACCACATTGAGACTGAAAACTCTTAATTATCTGTCTCACTTGTCTTAAGTTGTGGTTCTACATTGTTGACTCGGTGCTGGAAAAGCTGGCATGCCTGCTTCTGTCTGTAAGGCACAGGAAACACCCTTACCATAGTCTCCATGGTGGAATTTCACACAGCCTGCTGGAATTTTGACTGTGTTGATACTACAACTAAGGTAACTCTCAGAGGTGTGCCTGTGACAGATGCTGAAGCTTAGGCTGTCCTCATTTAAGTATGATGTTAGGCAAGTCATGGAATTGCTGTGAAAAGGTAATGTCACCTCAGATGGGAGCTGGTTGAGGTGCTCCATAGGAGGAACCAACACTAGTCACAGTCGAGAGTCTGTACCATCCCCACCAGCTTCTTTCTGCTCTAGTCCATCCAGCCAGAATAGAGAGACATGCTGGGGATGTTGAAAGTGAAGAAGAAAATGTTGCAGCTCAGATGGGTAGTGGCATGAGGCAGAAGGTGAAATGAGAGCGAGTGTGGACACAGAAGACAGGGATTTTGTGATTGGGTAATTGGAAACAAAAAAGATTAAGAGTTTTGCCATGTGAGAAAGGAGTGGTGGCCAGATTGGCCATAAGACATTGGAGGAGGTAACCAAGGTGATTTATTTTTTTTATTTGTTAAATGGATTAATTAACTGGTCCTTGGAGCTTTTTTATCCATGATTTTGGATAGCGGCACATGTCTACAAGAGAACAGAATAACACAATAGTACAAAACAGTACAAAAGAAGACAGGTTATATCACATAATTCAGTAAATGGTTGTGTAGAAAAAATAATACTGAGTAATGGATGATGGCAGATTAATTCAGTATAGGCAGTAGTTCAGAATACCAAAATCACTGGGTAATTTTACATAGGGCTGTCTATAAATGAGTGACAGTCACAGAGGGAGTGGTGGTGCTGTCATAGGAAATAGCTGAGATGGTAGCAGGCAGGGTGAGGGAGATGGCAAAACAGTAGTAGGGTGGGGGTTGAAAGTAGCCTTCTCAGAAGTTTTACCTGCACCTGCAGGCAGTACACATAGGAAAGGAACTGGGAGTATAATTGGCTGCAGAAGTGGATAAGGAAAACAGGCAGGGGAGGAGGATCCCTGGTGAGAGAGTAATTTGGAGAGAATGTAAAGTGTTTTTTACTGCTAGGGATGTGTATAGTTCAACATTTGTACTTTTAAACTAAGTTGGAAAAAGGTGGTGAGTGTCACAGAAACTAATGAGGTAAGCATTCAGGCAATAAATCTAAGGTAAAAAAGGGGGGGGGCAGCATTGATGGTGTTATGGAAACATGAGCCATTGACTGGAGGGGAAAGGATAGGACATGGAGGTACCTTGGGTGTAGGCTATTCAAGAATGACAGAGAGAAGACAAATGAAAGCGGAGTAGCAATTTACTTAAATAATTAATGAGATGTGATGTCATGGAGGAGGAAGAACAAACTAGAAATGGGCCTGGAGAGCAGACAGTTTCAGAACCTAGCTTAAAAGCTCTGGTAGTTAAGGTAGAGGAAGACGGTAAGAGAGTTGCTGGAGTGAGAGTGTTTCTTCCTGAAAAGGATGAGAGACTGGAGGAGAGAGAGAATAAAACCAAAAGGGAAGGGGTAATACTTTTGGGGATCCGAATAATTGTATTTGATTATACGTGCAACTGTTTCACAACTATGTTTTCTATCCTGCTCACATTGATGTTTATGCTGTTGTTTACTGTATAATGCAAACTTACTTTTTATAGGTTTTGTCTTGCTTGCCTATATGGATTATTTTTTTGTATTCTTGCCTTCTTGGCCTGGGCTGTACCCGGAAAAGACTGGTAGACCAGTTGTATTATCCCATTTAACAATTGATAAGTAAATAAGTAAATGTTTGTTACAAATGTGTCTTGATAATCTCTAGAGCTTTTATCCTTGAGTCTGTTTTGCTCAGTTGGACCATCCCTGGTAAGAAATGAAAATATATTAAATAAATAATAAATAAAATGAATAAAGAAGGAAGTAAAAAAGTAAATCAGTCAATCAATGAATCAGTCAGATTTGGAGATTCCAAGTGTTAAGTTAGAGAGTTGTGAGTGTATGTCAGGCATGTTCAGGACTAGTCTTGCATTAAGGCAGTTCCAATTCAGTCAGCTCAGAGCTAAGGGTCTTATTGTCTTTCCTTACTATCCACGCTGTTATAGTTGTGTTATTAAACCCAGTGTATCTCTTGTCTGCCCCTTATGGTAATGTGACAATATAATTCCCTCCCTCGGCCTGTTTATTGGCTGTTGACAGTAAGCACATAAATATCACCAGGCTAGAAGACCTTTGATAAAATTGCTTAATCATGAGTGTACTGATACTGCTTGCACTGATTTTAGTATTAAATTAACAAGTTTTTTAAGTGTATAGGTCCTTGCTGGTGGCAGAAGAAGGTTTTCAGGCTAGTTGTTTCATACTGAACTTTAAATTCACAGTATCAAGTCCACCCAAACATTATCCTAAAACCAAACTCCAAGCAGTTATAGTTACCCCTGCCCCCAGAGTCATTCCTGTTGGCATCATGGACCAGCACTTCCCAAAACTTCTGTATCTAGCCTGATTGAGATGATATCTTGAGACAGTACTGGAATTGTCTCATGCAGTTTAATGATAACCTATTATGCAAACAGCGTAACAGTGTGTGAGAGAGTCATATATAATATACTTGGAGGCAAAAATCTCACAAAGAGTAAACTCGGACATCAGAATCGTCTGCAATACACCACACACCACACCTCTCCAAGGCCATCAAAATACACACAATCCATCATATGCTGAGGTTCTAAAGATTAACTAGCCTAAACCTCAAAGATCTCCGGATCACTATGTAGGCACAAAGCACACTCAGTAAGTTAAGCTTACATTCTCACATAGCATAAGGAGTCCCAAAGTCAAAGATGCTGAGTCCATAAGCCAGGCATTGTCCCAGCCAAACACTCTTGTTATAGGTGACTCCATTATAAGACATATAGATGTGCCTCTTACCAGGCTGAGCAAGGAAAGAGTGAAAGTTAGTTGCTTGTCTGGTGCCAGGATCCGTCAGATCACGAGTGTGCTGAAGTCCTTGAACAAGTACCAGTATGACTCTGCCTTAGTTCATGCTAGTGTTAATGACTTGAGGTTTACCTCCCTGGACTACATGAAGAGAGACACGATGGAGCTGTCAAATTATGTGTCAAGGACAGTTATAAGCCTTCTACCTTCTTCAAGGATGATACCGCAGTATGAGCAAAAAATAATTAACTTCAATAATTGGTTTAGTTTTTGGTGTCATAAAAATGTGATCCAGTATTTGTCATCCTGGAAGGATATGATTGATGGGCCATGCTGCTTTACCAGGGATGGCTTACATCTGACCCTTGGGTTTTGATTATTGGCAATGACATTGTCTGACCTCATAGTGTCTTTTTTTAGGCAGTGCCAAACTGAGAAATCTATCAACATAGTGAAACAAGCAAAGGAAAATATGAATGTGTTACCGATCAGTGTCAGGAACCTAAACAAGAAACTGTACTCCCTATAAGCCCTGCTCACCCTGGAGGACATGGATTTCTGTGCAGTGACTGAGACATGGTTTAAATAGCAGAGAGCACTCCAGCAGTACAGGGCTTACAACACCTTCCACATGTTTAGACTAACTACTGTGCAGGAGGGGGAAAAAGGTGATGGTGTCTCAGTCTTTATCCAGAAGAGACTCACATCAAGTCTGGTAAAGCTGCATGATACACTAGAGCTTATTCATGTCCAAGTAAACATCAGAAAGGTCCTGTACCATGTATTAACTAGCTAGAGAACTCCCTGTATGACACAAGATAGCCACAGTGCTTAGCTACAGGAACTAGAATCCCTCAGTATTAAACCCAATGCCATTTTCCTAAGTGATCCAAACTATCCAGCTATAGACTGGGAAACCTACACCACCACTAGTGCACAAGCACAGAGATTCCTGGATTTTGTTAATACACATGCCCTGGTGTAATTAGTAAGAGTTACCCACTAGGGGGAAATAACATCTTGGATCTTGTCTTACTAATATGGAAGCATTTTGCACAGTCCCTTGCATATCTTCATCACTTGTTAGGTTTGACCATAAAGCAGACTTCTTCAAAATACAATTAAAACCAGAGATCCCATCCACCCAAGGTTCCTTTATAAATTTATTTTAAGACAAACTACCTGCTACCGAATGATACATTGGCAATCTCCCCACCAAACACAGTTATCTCCACTGAATACATAGAAACATGCACTACCACATTATATCAGTAAGTAAATAGCTGCACTGATGCAGCTGTACCCCACAGGAACAAGTACAGGGCAAACCCCAGAAACAAACCTACATGGTGGAACCATAATATCAATAAGCTTTTTAATAAAAGGAAAATAATTTTGACCAAAAGTAAAAAGAGAAATTCCCAAATTATTAGAGCCCAAGTCACTGAAATAAACAACACAGGAGCTTAATAAAATCCACCAAAGCCAAGTCTGAGGCTAAAATAGTTACCCAAGCCAAAGACAATCGCAGTGTATTTTTTTAGTTATGTTTGTAATGTCAAAATACAAAGCAATAGTGCTCTGAGCTGATTGTGAATGATGTTGCCTACACTGAAGCAAAATATATGCAAACTTACTGGCCAATACATTTAGCTCTAACTTTACCCCTCTTTCCCCTCCATTTGTCTCTCAAGATATACCTGAAACTGGCTGACACCAGCTATTACACAAGACTAAGTCCTAAAAGTGCTATCAAAAGTGAAAAATACTGCATCTGTGGGTCCTAACAGTATCCACGGATGCATCTCAAATAGCTTGAAGCACAATTTACCCACACCCCTAACAACACTGTTCAATCTAAGCCTCCATGCAGGTTTTTTACCAAGTGAATAGAGAACAGCTACAGTCATTCCCCTACATAAGGAAGAACCTTCCAAAAGCTCAGGCAATTACAGACCCATAAGTCTGACAAGCCTCATATATACAGCCGTGAGAAGAATTATCATGGAATCGATCAGTCAGGTCACAGGGAACCTTGCAGCACTGGTCCAGTCTCAGTTTGAATTCATCAAGGGCAAGTCATGCTTTCTCAACCACATGTATTTTTTTTTTTTTTTTTGAAAAGGTCATCAAAGTGATGAATGGTACCTCAGCCTGGCCAATGCTTTTGACACCGTTCCCCACTCAGAAATAGAAGAGCTAAATAAACTGGAAACAAACTCCTATGTCACCCGTTGGATGGCCAGCTGGCTGACAGATGGGACACAGGAAGTCAAAATAAGGGAAGTTACCTCCACAGAGGGACCAGTCACCAGTGAATTTGCCCATGGGTTTGTGATGGGACCTCTCCTGTTTGGCATCTGCTTTTCTGAAGTAAAAGCCAATGCCAAAGGGCTGTTGCTGACTGAGTTTGCAGATGACTCCAAGCTGTGAGCAGTCATTGAATCCTAAATGGCTTAGCCATCCTGCAGTAAGGTTTGTCCTAAATAAATAACTGGTGCCAAAATCATGGACTGCAAATAAATGCCAAAAAATGCATTGTTGTACCCTTTGGGAAGTCATCTACCCCAGGGAACCACCACATTAACAATAAGCGCCCCTGCGAGTTCAAGATTTAGGAATTCATGTGGACAGTAACCTACTTTTGACCAACTTGCCTTCATTGTTGTAAGAAAGCCCTTCTATATTGCACAGCTTGTAAACAAAGGGATTGTGTCTAGACATCTGGGGATGTCATTGCTCCCCCTTTATTCAGTCTTTATTAGGCCAGTCATTGAATATAATGCCCCCTTTAGCATGCATCTGTCCAGGCACATGCAACAACTGGAAAGCTCACAGAGATACTTTACTAAACCAAACAACATGTCCTACATGGACCAAATTAAGGCCCTGTCACTATACTACAGATTGTTAAGAGGTGATCTGCGTCGGGCATACAAGGCATCTTTAGACCCAGTACTTATGGATTTGCTGCTCATCCACAAGTCAAATGGCATTAGAAATACTCTATTTAGGGATCTAAACCTCTTCTGCAACATCAGTAGAATGGTTTGGAGGGACAGGTGTATTTAGCAGAGGATACCACCACTCTGGAACAGACTCCCCATCGACATAAAGCAGAGTTCATCTCTGTCCATATTCAAGCTCAACTTGGGTGTATGAATGGGAAACAGAAAATTTACTCCAGGGCTGCCCCTGTGCTACTAATGGAGAGATGCACCTCCTAAATAATTTATCCCATGCATGGGTCCCCTCAAATTGTGTATGGTATGATTTCAGTTATTCCTTTTAGAGGTAATGTAAAATTATTGACTGTGAGATGGATAAGGCCAATCTCTAACCAAATGAGCACAAAAAAAAAGGAAATTGTCTAGGCTTAAAATGGCCAGCAGCTAGCCTTGCACTTGCCTATGAACCTGTGAGAGGGATCAGGAGCTGACTGAGATCTTGAACCATGGGGAGGTCGTTAGTTTATGCAGGACTTTGCCAGTGATCATGCAGCTGAGTAGTTTTAGTGAGGGAAGAGTAAGAATGCTTAAGATAATGGTGTGCCTTTGTAGGAGAATGGCTTATTCTATCCTTGAGGAGAAAGAAATCAAGCAGGAGTAGAGACTGGGAATAAATCAAGGGAGTAAACAACATGAATGAATCAAAGACAGTGTACATAGAACTATCTACTTTCTGTGTTCCAAGGGGTATGGCTGACTTCTCTTTAGTTATGGATATCTTTAACTTTAAAAAGGACCCCTGGTAATTAAAGCTGTAATGAGGACTGTTGAGGAGGTCATGCCATGCTGCCACAGGATGCCTAGGTGGAGTTGCAGAACATGATGGACACCTTTTGGCATGTACGTGTCTGGGTTCCAAACTTGAGGTTCCTTTTTTTCACTCTGGATGGATTTCACCTTCAATACAGGATGCTGCCTTTTAGTTTTTCCTTTTCAGTCAGTGTTTTACTAAGATAATAGCATTAATAGTGGAAGCTTTACAAGATAAAATAATTTTTCCTTATCTGGTCTGTTGGCTGCATATGACGTCATCAGTGGACTTACTCGTAGAACCCTTGGCTTGGGTGCTGCAATGTAACTGCCCTAGGTTGCAGCTGAAAAGGGTCCGTTGATCAGTCCACTTATCCAGTTATCAAATTGAAATAAAAAAACAGAAATTAATGAATGGGTGTTGCCCTGCGTTTTTAAATAAACTAGAATATACAGTCTATGATGTCATCTCAGAGGACTGATTTTATTGGTTAGGGTTGGACACATTCCTCTGAGAGTTGTGTTGAGATCACAGCACACCGTCCATAAGATATCCTGAAGCACTAGATAAGGTGTCAGATGTAGAGGTCATAAGGAGAATTGACACTCTGACATCTGTGCTGTGTACATCAAGTAATCTCACCACATACCTAGCTTGCAACATGGCAGATGGTGTGACTAGGGCTGCAGGTGCTGCAGTTACATCTCTGAATACTGCATTTACTGGCTCATTGTGCAGCCTGGAGAGGAGGATGAGAAAGAAGTTAAGACTGCAGCAGCTGTTGGTGTCAGATTTACAGCTCCCCGATATCCCTTTTACTGGATGTAGAAGAGTCCGTGTCAGTTATGGCTCAGTTCTGAACAACAGTAAAGGAATCAGCAGTCAAGAAAGAGCCAATGTGGTCATAGGACAGTTTTATTGTCAGTTGTTAACCTAGTGGTAGAAATGACTGCAAAACTCTGGTATTCTGCAGACCCTAGTAAGGGGGAAGCAGTAAGATTCCAAGAACTTTGCCCAGTTGCTCAACTGTAGAGGCAGCCATGTGCAGTCTGTCCCTCCATCTGTTAGCATGGAAGGCAATCACCCATATCAGATGGATATTTGTTATAGTAAAATCACCAGTGTCAGATGGATGTTTGTTATAATATCCAGAGGAATATAATTTCATTCATTAACCACCCCAAGCTTCTCAAATGCCCCACCCTCATCTTAAAAGGATGGCACAAAATGTGGTCTGAAACTACCTTCTGAAGAAACTCAAACTAAGTAGTCCCACTTTATCAGAGGGGGTCTAGAATCTACTGTAGGTTTTCGTAGTGCCAGGAAAAATTACCATAGTTCTATCCTAGACTTAAGTGTTTTCAGCCAGTTCATGTTGAAGCAAAAATTCTGGATGGTCACTCTGCAATCCATTCTTTCTTACTTGTGAAGAGGAAATTGGCTATGTTATTTTAACTGCAAACGTTGTACCCGGATATAAAAATCACTGGAGAGTCAAGCCATCACTGACTCTGAACTCTGCATCTAGGAAATTCACAACATGAGTGACCACATTTAAAACAAACCATAGACTTCAAGGAGACAAAGTCTTCCCATTCCTTGATGACTATCTCCTGGCTACTCAAACATTAGTGAAACTGATGTCGTCCCAGGATTCTCTCCTAACAAAGTTCCGGTTGTGGAGATCACTTTAAACTTTGCCAAGACTCAGATGTAGTCCAAATAGTTGATAATGTTTTAGTCTGTTTATTGGGTACCCTTCTTTGCAAAGCCAGCCTTCCTTCTGAAAAAGATTCCTCTGTTGCGGAAATTGTGTCCGATATCTTTTACTTCCGTGCCATGTTAGCCACCAGATTCCTCAGAGCTTGGAAATCGTAGCAGTCAAAATCTTCTTAATTCTGTTTGTGAGGTGCCATAAGAGTGTCCTCCAGTAGACACTCAGGACTGAATGAAACACTGACTCAATGTCTGCGCTGTCCAGAATTTCTGGTGCATGTTGAAGACCTCTGGATCGGTGGCTTCTTTATGCTAACCTGCCTGTAGGCAGCCCCTTTGAAATCCTCAGTCCCCAGGTGACTATAACCATGGATGCTTTACCCATATGATGGGGACCATTTCCCACAACCGAATATCCAACGCATATGGTAATGGCTTTTATGTGCTTTTGCATTTATGTAATTGCCTCCACTTATGAATGGCCTACCTTATAGTCTAGTGTGAGAAACTATAGTGCAAGCATTTGGGGTAAAAGAGAGGAGTTGGAGCTTAGAAAAGTTTAGATCAGTGCTGATCCAAATGCAAGCTGGTTTTACAGCCCTTTTGATGAGAATGAACTATGGTTTCTGCCTTTTTTCATTTCTCCAAGTCTTTTGGGCTTCTAATACCATGACGGGAATGGACCCCATTCCTAAGTCAAAGTACAATTAAAGTTCTTGAAATTAATATTGTTTCACTCTTTGACATTAGCCAAAAGTGCTCTTCAGAGCACCCGCAATGTGCCCAGTAATGACTCTTCCTGCAATTTGTACGGTGTTACATGAATTGGTAACATATCTAAATACGATTGTAAATTCTTTTTTATAAGATCTGTTGCTCCTATTACTACTGGACCTGTCTGGGTATCTTTCTTCCACATGGCTCTCGTTTCTGTCTGCAGATCCAGGTATTTTATGACTTTGTGTCTCACTGTACGCTAGACACTGTAGTCACTGGGTGTGGCAATTTCAATGATCAATGCTACTTTTGTCTTCTTTTCTTGGACCACTATATCCGGTTTTCTGGCATCTATCTTTTGAACTGTTGGTATTGGGTGATCCCATGTGATATAAACTTCATCATTTCTATGATTCTTTGTGGCTCATGTTTCCATGTTTTTCAGCCACTTCGATACCATAATATTTGCACAATCTCCAGTTTAACAGTCTCGCCATATTATTATACCTCTCAGTATACAGTCCCTCTTCCATTAGTGAGTTGCAACCAACAACAAGGTGTGTGACTGTTTCCAATTCAGTTTTACAAAGCCTACATATGTCTGTTTCTCCCACATGTTCAATGGACTTTGTAAACCAGCGTGTACGTAGCCCACTATCTTGGGCTGCCAATAATAACCTTTCATTTCTTGATGTGAATTCACCTCTCCTTAACCATTCCTGTGTTCGTTCTTGATCAACACGAGGCTCTTCCAGAAGGTTTCTATACTTACAACTATATTTATGTTTTTTCCACATTTCCTACCATCTCATGTGGTCCTTCACCTTATATTCTTTCTTTTGTTTTGTAGCACATTCAGTTGCTGCCTGGGTTTTATCTACTTTTGGTATAATTTCCATTCCTTCTGCAAAATTAAGCAGAGATGTCATCTTAGATTTATTCTCTTCCTGTTTCAAAACTTTCACTACATTTGGATCCTGTGAGGTCATCAGATATATCTGGAGTCCCATGATTGTAGATCTATACATGTAATCAATTTCACAGAGGCCTATCCCTCCTGTGGAGTGGGGAATATATAATCTTGGTGTATACACTTCTTCTTCTTCTTTCGGCTTTTCCCGGTCTTGGAATACACTGATTTTTATAAATCATTTGGTAAGCATGAAGCATCCTTCTTGTTTTAATATCCAGTCTATCCAACACTTTTTGGGGCCAGTCAGTCACTCCAAAACTATAAGTTAGGACAGGAAGAGCAAATCGATTTATGGCTTGGATCTTGTTCCTAGATGTCATTGCTGTTTTCAGGATTAATTTAAGTCTTCTAAAGTACTCCTTACTGAGCTTTTTTCACATTTGTTCATGTTTTATTGCCGATCCTTCATCAATTCTCAAATATTTATACACTCCCTCTTGCTCAAGTTCTTTTATATCACATTCTTGTCCCAAACTTATGTTTTCCTGGTGCTGCAGTTTTCCTTTTTTAAAGGTTGCTTTTGCATATTTATCAAGACCAAATGACATTCCAATATCATCTGAAAAAGTTTTGAGAACTATGGCTGTGTATGTCTTTTGATGTTCTTCCATATCACTATTGCATTATTCTTTACAACTAGGATCCCATGCCAAGTGCAGCCCAGTGTCCGGCCAGTGTACCAAAGCCTTTTGGTTGTAAAGGTTACACCATATGTCACACATATGCTCCCTGCGCATGGCGTAGGGCCTAAAGGTGACATCTGGGATGTAACATCCTCAGAATTTGTTTGCCGCTAGTCCGATTGCCATCTTCGATTGTTGGTCTGAACTTTTGTTTGTCTGCTGGTTTCTACCACTTTCAGATAAATGTCCTGTTGGGGTTTTTTGGTTTTATTACCTTACGTTTACTTGTTGTCTGGTTGTTGGGTTTCATGTCATCCAGAAAGGGGAAATGCCGGTGCAGAAGACAAGATTCCTCACAAAGATCATCATGAGCAGTGTTTGTTCTGTTTAAGGGATTCCCATGACCATACGTCTTTGTCAGTTCTTTGTCCCTAAGACATTGCAGAGTCATCTTTCTTCCCTCACAATTCACCTTGAGAACCAGTGTCTTAAATTGTTGGCTAAGGATATCATGGAAGGATCTTCCTGGCCTGAGGGCCAGGTGTCTGTGAAGAAAAAGGCCAAGAAAGTCCCCTCTGATTCTTTGGCTATACCGCCTCCACAAGACGTCTCTTTTGAGGCTGGTAAAAGTCCGAAAGAGCATCCGGTTTCTTTTACGGATTCCTCTGCCACATCTGCTTCGAAGGCTGGCATGGACCCAACTTCACACACATCTTTGAAGATTTTGCAGACGTCTGCCTCGGATGCACAGGGGGAACAGCAGCTAGTTATTACTGAAGGAACTTGGAGTGTTCCTCAAATTTTAGTAAGATAAGAGGTTCCGACTACCATTATTGAATGCCGTCAGGTCTGAGCCTCCAGAGTTTTTTTTAAGGCTGATGACCCACTCAGAAAGAAGGAGACAACTAAACATATTTCACCTGCTCCAAAAGATCCTCAATGTGAATGGTAAAACTTCACTCAAGGCCTGTTTAATGCCCTTCTGACTCCTAAGCCTCCACAGGGTGTTCTTGTCCCTGCTCCCCCTTTGGTCTTCTACCCCTCTTAAGAGACCCAGGGAACAGGATACTTCTGAGGAGGATACTGCTGATTCTGAGGAAGAGTCCTTCACTTATTCCTCCCAGATTCCTTTACCACTTAGACTGTTCTTCCTCAGAACTATAGTTATCAGTCCTGACTCTCCTTTTGAGAAGATTTCTTTTGGTGATACTGTTTCCAGAATTATTACATTTTTCAAATGGGACTGTTCTCAGTTGTCTGATGTTCAGATGATGTACTATGAGCTTCTTTAAACGGAGTCTCCTAGACTCACTGCTGTTCTTCCTGTTCTTGCAGCCTTGCTGGATAGCTTTTCTACTGCTTCTCAGGCACCTGACTCCCAACTCCCTGCTCCCCCCAAAAAATTATAGGTTTTATAAAGTGCCAGAGGACTGCAAGTTTCTTTACAAGTGTCATTCTGCTGACCCCTCTGGTGTCAGTGGCTTCTGACAAGCCTTCCAAATTGTTGCTTTCCACTAAATTGCTGCCACCTGATAAGGATAGTAGAGCTATGGAGAGACTGGGTAAGAAGGTGTATACTTCTGCTATCCTAGCCTTTAGAAATGACATGAATAGGTACATTTTGGCTGCTCTCTGTCAAGCCTGTCAGGCTATTTCTGATCTCCCTGATTCTGAGGGGAAGGCCTCTGCACTTGCTTTGCTTGAGACATCCTCCCAAGTAGCTCACTATTCCATTAAATTTAGCTATGATGCAGCTGATGCTTCATCTAGAGCTGTTTTTTTAAATCTGTTTTGAGGAGACATTCTTGGCTTAGACTTCATCCTTTGCCTGTTGATGTCAAAGCTAAACTGATGGATGCTCCTCTGGATAATAAGCATTTGTTTGGTGCTGCTGGAGATTTGTTTAAGTCCATGTAAGAAAAGGGCAAGGCCTTACAAGAGTTGAAGCATGTTTTTGTTTCCCCTGTGCCCAAGTTTAAGAGGAATTATCCTAATAAGCCTGCCTTTGTCTATAGACAGTCTTGCCCTCCCCAAAGGGAAAAAGGGTGGTAGAAGGGATCCCCCTGCTTAGGCTACCAAACTTCTCTTCAGAAGTATAATTTCCTGACAGACCAGGTGATGTCTGACTGTCCTGTTGTCAGCCATGTTCCTCTTTCTCTGTGCCTTTCCCTTCCTATTTGGGTAAAAATCACACAAGACTTTTGCGTTCATTCCGTAATTCGGTAGGGTTATTACATGGTTTGGAAATCCCCCCCACATACACACAGACACACACACACACACAGACACACACACAGACACACACACAGACACACACACAGACACACACACAGACACACACACAGACACACACACACACACACACACACACACACACACACACACACACACACACACCTTTTTTGGGGCATTCTTCAGCTTCCTCAGGAACAACTGCCCCTTTTCCCAGAGGTGCTTTGGTCAAGAAAGAATTCAGGAAGTTCCAGCTCCTCAGAGGGGAAAGGGGTTTTACTCGAGAATGTTCCTGGTC